>NC_089598.1:5217612-5517612 GCF_019320115.1 Miscanthus floridulus
ACAAAGCAAGAATTCCATTCCATTCCATGCAACAACGAATCCAACATTGGCCGAGAGAGCTTCATGGGAAGGTGAACGATCCACCAATCTGCTGGTTCGACGACGGCGGGTTGATGGCGACCCACAGCAGCGAGATGGTGATGGAGAGGAGTCCTGCCCAGACGAAGACGATGGTCGGCGTGCGGCCCCTGCGCCCCATCAGGCCCTTGGCGAACGGGTACAGGTGCGCCAGCACCCAGAAGCTGAAGAAGACGCCGCCCAGCAGCTTGCTCCACTGCGGGATCTCGCTGTAGATGGTGCGGCTGAAGCCCACCGCGATGGCGATCAGGTTCACCATCATGATCACGATGGGCGGGATCATCAGCGATGTCCACTTGACGATGTACAGGTCCGCGAACTCGTCGTCCACGTCGTCGCCTCCGGACTTGGATGTCAGGGTGAAGGAGATCTCGATGCCTGCCACCACCTTCAGGAGGCCCTGCAGCACAGCCGCGAGGTGCGCGCTCGTGCCGCCGATCAGCCAGAACTGCTCGTTCCGCCACCACTCCTCCAGGCTGATCCCCGACCACTTGATCTCCAGCACTGCCAGCAGGCACAGCATCAGCGTGATCCCCAGCAGGTACGTCAGGAATGCCACGTTGAGAGTCTTCACGATGAACTGCCCCGAGAACAGGGACAGCGCCGGCAGGAAGCAGTAGACGATCAGGAAGATGGACGTGAATGGGTAGATGCCGACGTTCAGGTAGGCGATCCTCTGGAGGAACTTCATCCTGCGGCTTGCGAGCAGAGCATTGTTGCGGGAGAAGAAGATTTCCACCGAACCAGTAGCCCACCGGAGCACCTGGTGGAGACGGTCAGTCAGATTGATGGGTGCAGTGCCGCGGAAGGCGTCACGCTTGGTGACACAGTACACCGACTTCCAACCACGGTTGTGCATCCGGTACCCAGTGACCACATCCTCTGTGACTGAGCCGTAGATCCAACCAACACGGTGGCCCCACTCAGTCTTGTCTTCGTACCAGCATGAGATGACACTGATGGCCTCAGCAACTGTGGATGCATCCAGAAGATCACGGGGAACAGTGAGAGCACCCGGAGGACGGCCATTCTTGACACCAGGGTGATCAGCTAGCGGGCGCCCTTGGAATTCAGCAATTGGAATGGAATTGATGAGGAAGTTCGAGTTACCAAACTTCTTGGGGAATGATGACATGTTCATTTCATCCTCATCAAAGTCTGCCATTCTTAGAGCCCGGGTCTCCTCCGGTGCAGCAGCTGAAGCTTTGATCTTGCGTCTCTGGGGGAAGCAACAGCTGCAGCAGCCACCATGTTCCTTGGAGCGCGGAGGGTCAAATCCATATAGGGCAACACGGCGGAAAAGACAGCCAGTGCCGACATAGACTGGTCCCATGATACCATCCAGTGCGCGCATGTTGACATCAAAGAAGACAGTGTTGTGGTTAGCATAGCGATCTGATGGATCAATGCCCTCAAACCGCTGCGGGAACTGAACATAACCAATACGGTCGCCACCACGGTCCATCATGAAGCACATGCCTTCACGGAAAGCTTGCGAGTTGTAGACATAGTGATCACAGTCAAGGTTGAGGATGAAGGGGCCATTTGACATGACAGCAGATGAACGGACTAGGGCATTCATCGCACCAGCCTTCTTGTTGTGGTCATAACCAGGGCGCTTCTCTCGGGACACATAGACCAACATTGGCAAACGGATGTCGACCTCAGTGAAATCAAGAGGTCTGCCTTCATCACCAGTGCTGCCATACAAGGGATCATCACTGGGAGGTTTCAGCATCACCTGTAGCACAGAAAAACGATGAATTAGGTGCCTGTATTTCTTTATGTACAGAAGAAGCGACAGAGTAGAATTAGAACATCTAATGCATATATACCTGAATTATTCCAGCATGATCACCACGGGTATGCTCAGCAGAAGTTTGAATCCAGGTACCAGGCCAGTGAGTGCCATCAGCCATCCAGGTGGCTTTAGGGATCTTAACAGGCTCCACTGCATCATCAAGGGCAGTCTCTCGCTGCCTCTTCATAGCCTTGATTTCCTCCCTGGCATGGTACGCATCAGAGCGTCGGCGTATCGAGTCAGGCAGCGCATTGATCCTGACCTTGAACTCATCATACTCCCTCTTAACCCTCCTCCTGTCCTTGACAAAATCCTGGCGAACCTTGTTCTTGTATGGGTCCTTCTTAAGATTGAAGTAGCTTTCAGGATTGCGAGGCTCAATGTTGTGCTTGCGACAGAAAGGAACCCACATATTAGCAAAGCTAGCAGCTTCAGCCATGGCTTCAAAAGTCAGGAGCGCCCCTCCATCATCAGAAACATAGCAAGAAAGCTTCTCCACAGGGTAGTCAGCAGCAAGGATGGACAGGATGGTGTTTGCTGTGACCAGTGGAGGTTCTTTCTCTGGATCAGCAGTGGACACAAATATATCAAGCCCTGGTAAATCTGATCGTCCAGTAGGGTTCGACGGCGTTGGGATCTCAAACTTGTCTTTCAGGACAGCAAGGTCGGTTGCTCGGTTCACAGGGCACAGCTTTGGCAGCTGGTCAAGTAGCCATGAAAAGCCAAACCAGAGTTCACAGACAACAGACATGCCCCAGAGCCAAATTGCATCCTCATTCTTGTGCTTAATTCTCCACATAAGGAACAGAGCAAGGACGGCCATGCGGATAAGAATGAGAAGCCTGCAGGAAGCACCAGAACCATCAAGGTTAATCTACAGGACATTGTTACTATAAACATTTGCACGTCTATTTTGCTAGATAGAACCAAACGATGTCTGGACTATGTGATGAAGTAGGATGTAATAAAAATGCACAAGTTGGGAAGCATTCTGCAATTTGAACAGCAAATACATACAAAAAAAAAGTCTGAATGTAGTAGTAACCATTATTAAGTTCACATGTTTGGAACATGGTAGAGATCAGAAGTACAGGACAGATCTAAGAATCTAACAACTCACCTAACCTGCTAGTTTGTTCAAAAGATCACAACAACGGGGGCTAATCTACACAACCAGGTCTAACCAAAGTTTGACTCAGAATCAGGGTGGAACATTTTTTATATATGAACGCAAATAAAAACCACCAAGTGGATCAGAAATAGAACAATGCATTTCAAATTCAAACCAGCCTTGTGTGTGCACATGAATAATGAATCCGATCAGCAATAACGATTGAAAAAAGAAAGACAAACAAACTTCAGTCAGGTAGGAAAAGGAATGCATTTACCTGTATGGGCTGAGTATGGCAGCAGGGATGGGAAGCTTCCGAGTGAGCGGTCTCCATGGCTTGGTGGTGAACTCGGCCGGCTGGCCATCAGCTCCTCCTCCACCGAGGCCGCCTCCGCCAACGCCTCCGGCGTCCACCTCATTCTCCTTGGGCCAGATGGCATTGCCATAGCCATACGTCCCCTTGGTCTCAAAGAGCCAGCGGTTGTGGTCCCAGTCTCCGGTCTGGCTCCTGGTCATGGCCTTCTGGGAGCGCATAATGGATAGCCGCCTCTCCATCCTGGACGCGGCGGCGCCAGGCGGCGGGGGCAGCGACAGCGTGGGCCTACCTGCCCCGGCATTAGCATCGGCGGCACCGACGACGTCCTCGAGCTCCGTATTCTTGTAGGGCTCCTTGCATCCCGGGCAGACGGCGCCAGCGTTCTTGACGGCGTCCGCGAAGCACTCGGCGCAGATCTTGAAGTCGCACTCGCAGGGGAGTATGTCGTCGCCGCGCTCGTCGCTCATGACCTTGGCGTCGCATCCGTTGACGGCGCAGGAGGATCCCTTGGCTCCCGCCATCTGCGGGTGGGAGGCCTCCGAGTCGATGACCTTGTCCATGAGGTGCGCGCGCGTGACGCTGTTGAAGCCGCCCGTGAAGAGCGAGTTGGAGACGTACTGCTCCTCCACGCGCGCCGAGATGGCCGGGTCCATGGGCTGGTTGTCGGGCGTCGCCGGGATGTGCACGTGGTAGCTCGCGTACTGCTGCTGCTGCTGCTCCTCGCGGTCGGGCGACATGTCGCCGCCGATGCCGAGGTCGCTGTCGAGGTCGTCGCGGGAGTAGCTCACGTAGCGGCCCGAGTGCGTGCGGCGGGCGAAGGTGACCATGGGACGGTCGCCGGGGACGGCCGCCTGCGCGCGGGTGTCGTCGCCCCCGCCGCCGGAGTAGGACATCCGCGACAGGCGGCTGCTGTTGCTGTGGCGCAGCCCCCCGCCGCCGCCGCCGTTGGAGGCCATGGCGGCCGGTCCGGGCACGGTGCTGGATCGAGCTACGGATCCGTCAGTGGTGGCGGCTGATCTGCGGAGGAGGGAAGGAACCGGAAGCGTCAGGGACGGATGCAATGGAGGAGCATCAATCAGTCAACTCAACCAAATAGTATTAGTCAGTCAGTCAGTCAAAAACGGCAGAAGATGGCAACTTTACTTTTCTTCCTTGCTAATTGCGAAAGGATGGAAAGCAAATCCGACAGGGACCGAGAAATCAGGCCGGAATCCCCGCACCAAGATTCAAAGCAAGAAGCAGCGGCGCGGGTCGCACACAGATTCAGATGGCGGAGAAGCAGGGAGGGAGGAAGCCATAGCAGGAGGAGGCAGAGGGCTGTGGTTCTTACCATCCGATGCGATGCGAGTGGAGTCGGAATCTGTGGAGCTCGAGCTCCTTCCTCCTCCGTGAAGGATGGACGGAATGGAGTTGAATGAAGTAGCTAGTAGCGGTAGGAAGGACGGAGCGAAGGGACGAGGAGGAGGGGAGGGCGGCGGTGGCAAATGAATGAAGCGGAAGGGGAAGCGCCGGGTACTAGTACTAGTAGGCAGCCGTGGGGACGGGTTTGGGGAGGTGGTTTGGTGAGCTCCGTCCGTCCGAGTGGGGGACAGACAATGGGGGTGGAAGAGTGGAAGCTGGAAGACGAAGTCCACAGGAAGCAGCAAGCGAGGGAGCGAGAGCAAGCAAGGCAGGGACGCGGATTTGGGTTGGCGAGGAAGGACGCGGCGCGGCCTCGCGCACATCACATGGGGGTTGCTGATTGCAGCAGCGGAGACGAGGACGGAGGACGGAGGACGGAGGACGGCGGATGCTGCAGGCGGTGCCAAAAAAATTCAAACAAAAAATTCTCCCACCCACCGTGAATCAGAATCGATCACCGTCATCATTCACGCGAACTTACGTGTACAGTTGAACTGATCATAAGGAGAAGCTGGCTGTGTTGTTTCATCAGGTACTAGTATATAAATAATAATAATTATTAAAATCCGGAGACCGACCAGCCAGCCAGCCAGCTGAATATCTCCTGGCAGCACAGCACAGCTCAGCATGTAGACACGGCTGCCGTACGTCGTCGTCGTGTATGAGGCTATGAGCCTGAGCTGGCTTCTTCTGCCTCCTCAATCTATCACACACTCTCTCTCTCTAACAATAGGACTTACATGACCTTGCATATATGCATGCCTCGTGGTGTCAAGTTTGACCCGTCGCTGCCTGCTGGCTTCTGGCTCCTCGCTTGGACTGCCCGCATGGCGTTGGACGGCAGCGGCATGCAGTACAGCCGGCAGCGGTAGCAAAGAGATGGAGAGCAAGGCCATGTTTAGTTCCCCCATTTTCCAGAATTTGGCACTATGCAAAAAGAAGATTCCCCGTCACATCAAACTTGCGGTACATGCATGGAGTACTAAATGTTGACGAAATCAAAAACTAATTGCACAGTTTGGTTGTACTCTACGAGACGAACGTTTTGAGCCTAATTAGTCGACGATTGGACAATTATTACCAAATAAAAACAAAACGCTACAGTGCATAAACAGTGCCGCCGAATCCGGCGGCGCCGAATCGGCCTCCAACTAAACACGGCCCAAATGGCATCCGGAGGGATCGAGCCCGGCCATCCCACCACAACAAAATGTTTGCTCCCCAGCGCCAGACACTACTCCCCACTTCCCCAGTGCAAGGAGAGCAAACAAAACGAAGCCATGACCCATGGTGATGGTGATGCATGCTCAGCGCAGCCTCTCCACCTGATCCATATGCAGATGAGCTGGTGTGCCATCTGTGCGGCGTGGATGTGTATGTACTCCCTCTGTCGGTCACGATTTTCGCTCGATAACTTTGACTCAACAAGACCAACGACAACAATAAAGTCTTTAAGTCTTAAACAAATTAGGATAGGCTAAATGAATAGCTGTTTTACAAGCACTTCTATTTAAAACTAAGTCTTTGGATATATTCCATCCTTTTAGAGTCTCCTTTCATTGTCTCTACCCAAGTCAACTTTGATCTTCCTCTGTCTCTCTTCACGTTACTATCCTGGCTTAGGATTCCACTATGCACCGGTGTCTCTGGAGGTCTCCGTTGGACATGTCCAAACCATCTCAACCGGTGTTGGATAAACTTTTCTTCAATTGGTGCTTCCCCTAATCTATCACGTATATCATCGTTCCAAACTCGATCCCTTTTTGTATGACCGCAAATCCAACGCAACATACGCATTTCAGCGACACTTATCACCGATAACTTTGACTCGATTTATATAAAATACGTGCAACATTTCTATCTTTAAATAAATTTATTAAAAAAATAGATTCAAATATCTATCAATAATACTAATTATGTATCATAAATATTAATATTTTAATATATATTTAGGCCTTGTTTAGATCCAGGCTGTAAAGTTTTGAGTGTCACATCAGATGTTAAATGGGGTGTCGCATGGGGTGTTCGAATACTAATAAAAAACAAATTACAGAATCCGCCAGTAAACCGCGAGACGAATTTATTAAGCTTAATTAATCCGTCATTAGCACATGTGTTACTGTAGCACTTTATTATCAAATCATGGACTAATTAGGCTTAAAAGATTTGTCTAGTAAAGTAGTAACAATCTGTGCAATTAGTTATTTTTTTAAGTCTATATTTAATACTTTGGCCCCGTTCGCTTCACTGAAAAAACAAGCTGAAACACTGTTCCAGCTGATTTGTTGTGAGAGAAAAATACTGTTCCGGCTGAAAAGACAAGCCGAAAAGTACGGATTATAAGACAAGCGAACAGAGCCTTTATGCATGTGTCCAAATATTCGATGGGATATGATGTAAAGTTTTATGGTTTGATCTAAATAAGGCCTTAGTCAAAGTTGTTTATCGAGAAACGAAAATAACAAAAATGACAGATATTTAGGGAGGGAGGGAGCATGTCCGTTTGTGTGAATGAATAAAGGCACCGGTGACTGACTGGTCCATTGCATGCATGGATGCATCCATCAACTAAACATACGAAACAATCATGTGTGGAATGTCAACAACATGCATGTGATGGATCTTTGTCGACTCGACGGTTGATGTCGATGTGGATGTGTGTCGATCGCCTGTTCTGGCAACGTCAGTGGGTCAGGGTGGGAGAAGCACTCGAGGTAAATAATCTTCTTAACACCAACTTGCATGAAACATTGGGAGCCATGGAGGATAGGGCCACGTCGCCCGATCGCCCGATAACCACTACATTTGGCAAACAAGCGATGTCGTCAACCGTTCTCTATTGAGGTCTTCGCAAATCTATCACCCATCAAGCCATGAATGCAGAAAGTTACAAAAAGCTCCCGAACCCGCTCAGTGGAGGAGGGTTCATCCCATTCTCCCATGGAGACCCTCCTCCCTTGTGGCGCCGCCACCCTCTCCCCGCAGCAGCAGTCGCGAACCCCATGGCCTCTAGGCTGTGTCCACTGGCAGGAGCACGCGAGCCTCGACTGCCTTAGCTCAGCCTTGCACAAGCATCGAGAGAATGAACAATGTTATCTTAATGTAGTAGCACTAATCTTTACGTTTACATATACTCACAACGTATGCACACTCACTCTATGAATGCAGGCACTCAAGCCCTACCCATATGAACACCCTCGAAGACCGGGCCGACAAATCCTCGAGACGATATTGACGAAGTCACTATAGGTGCCTCGCTGTCGACGGGAACGCCACCTACCACTGAGAAGCACAATGCCGTTAAATCCAGGAATATTCGCTCTCACGGAGAGTTGAACCAAGGCCCTCGGGTGCTATTGAGACTCTTGTAACTACTAGACTACATGCCATTTCACTTCATGTTTTACTTGCTACAAGATGCTTAAACTAAAGAATGTTATGCATGCATCCAACAGCATGAATTAATATTTACTGCTTTTAGGCCCTGTTTAGATTCGATCCTTCGGACCGCATGGTGCGGTAGTGGTACCGCGGCCGAGGAGCTGCGATACGTAAAATCGAGGTCCTCGTTAAAACTCCTGGTGGTTGGGCCACGGGCGGTTGAAGGAATCGTCGGCACTATAAACTGTTTGGCTCGATTCTTCGTGATTCTCGCCGCCAACCATCGTCAAATGACTTAAAATCCTATCCAAACAGGGCCTTAGAGCGTGAATGTTGTTGCTTAGGTATATATTGCAATCATGCTGATCTTATTGCAGTTATGTTCATATTATTTGTGTTTGATCTGTTTTGTACCAAGAATCAACACAATGATATATAGAAATTACATTTATGGTTGACCATAGCTATATACAAAACATTAAACCGATTGTAGACACTGAAATGGACAATTTATCGTATGTTTAATTGTATAAGTGTAAGGTGAAATGAACTTACAGATTGCAAGCTAAGACGTCCATGGGTTGTACGTGCCCTAAGCAACATCAAACAATAGTTAACAACATGTCTAATGTGCGATCGATGTTTTCTTCAATATAATTTTGTGGCCGGCCGTGTAGATGTTTTTTAAGTAATACAAGAATATATAACTAAGAGACTAATTAATTTACTAGTTAAACAAGTAATGATCATACAAGAGACTTTCATGAAAAAATGATCATGCATAGAAATTAAGTAATGTAATGTAACTTGCACAAGGAAACTAGCTATAGACTCTTGACACGCCAAGGCAAATGATGCTGGTCAGGTCAGCATCATGCTTGCATGTGGTGGAGTCTCTGGACATGGCGTGCAACAAATTATATATTTAGCTAGCATGAATGCAGATGCAAGCTCGAGTACTAGTAAATAGCTGGAGTATGTAGTATATTTTATTAACTAATCGTATATATCGCCGGTGAGGTCGTATAGTGTACAGCCATATGGCGCATGGATGGATCATGCATTATTCATGATGGTTCATTTGTTTGACCCAGTGTTAATCTCTGCCGTACGTCCTCTGTCCGCGGAAAACAATAAGGATTATATTTGTCCTTAAGCTAAATTACATTAAGTTTGGCAACGAGCTCATAGCTTGGTGGTAGCGCTCGCAGTGGCTAGGCTGTACGTTCAACCCGCTCTCGGCACACAATTTCATAACCCAACTTACTATGAACTTAGTAACTTAAAGAAACTCGCTAAAAAAGTAACTTATAGAAACAGTTTATTAATACAAAATGAATTTTTTTATTCAAAATGATCTATTTCTGGTTGTCGGTGCGAAAAGTGATCAACATGTAAATATTTATAGTTTTGTCGTGCATTATGATTGGATGTGGCCTAGCATTCAATGACACAGGATTTATACTGGTTCAGGCAACAGGCCCTACGTCTAGTTGAGGTCGGTCAGTGACTTTATTCCTGAGTCCAGGTGCTCAAAGTTTGCTGTGGGGTTACAAACGAGTAAGGAATGAGAAAGGGGGTGTTAGAGGCCCGGTCGGACTCTGAACCGAGTGGAAGAGAGTGACGGATGCTCAAACGCGTGCTAAGTATTGGAGCGTATGCTCTGTGTGTCCGAGCTTATCAGCTATTGAGAGCGTGTAGACTGTGTAGCTATCGAGTCCTAGAGCTATTGAGCTGTCGAGTCGACCAGTCTTTGGGGGCTTTTAAGAGAGAGCTCATCCCCTTTTATAGTTGAAGGGGATGACCTTACAAGTCAGGAAAAGAGAAAGAGAGTGTATACGTGGGCTGCCTAGTCTTGTTGCCCACACCATCGGGTACGGGATGGCCGTTGGCGCCCACAATACTGTTTTATGTTCAGACACATCTGGCAGGCTCTACCATGTTCGTCTGGTACGGCAAACGACGACACCCACAATACTGTTTATACTCTGACGCGTCTGGCAGCCTCTACCGTGTTCGCTTGACATGCCCCGATGGCACCGTCCTGCAGGTGCGCAGGGCATGGCAGGGTACAGTTATCGGTATTACGGTTCACTTGAGCGCCTCACCTTATCTGCTCCGCCTGCTCCCTAGGCCCACATCGAGCGGGCGTCCCCGGTTAGTCATTTCCAGTCGGGCCCGACCGTATCGATCGGGAAAGAGCAACGAGAAGAGGTCTGGCGTATCCTCGGTCGGAGAAGGGGGTCGGAGTCGGACTGCGGTCCCACCTTGGCCAGGCCTTCCGGTCGGGGACCAGATCGTTGTCTTGGCCTGTCATTATGTATCTGGGCCGGCCTAGGCGCGTGCTGTCGCTGCGCCGCCTGCTAGGCCGGGTTTTGCAGGGAAGCGGGTCCATTGCGGATCCCAGGTTTATGAACCCGACACTGGTCTTCATTGGGCATCTATGACTGGTACAACCCAAAACCTAAAACCAAAATCCGAGGAGGAGGGCCTGCATCTGCACCTGCTATATCCGAAAGGGCCAGTTTGGTAGAGCTCCGGCTCCAGTCCAAACAGCTTCAGTGGTGGCTCCACCTATAGAGCAGATTCACTTGGGGAGTTGAATCTATTTTGTGGACCATTTGGTAAAACAACTTTACCTGGTAGTCAAGAAAAATAAAATGTCCATTATACCCTTATTTTTTTCTTTTTCTTTTTTTTCTTTTCCTCCTACCTTATCCGTTCACCCGCGGTCGACTCTCTTCAACCTCCCACGGTCGCATCCTCTTCAACCACCGGCACGCACCGTCGTAGCCGTGCCCTACCGCCCACGACTGGCGCCCTCGCCGCCCCCCGCCCGCCCCTGAGGCCGTGTGCCCTCGCCGCTCCCGCGCCCCCGCCGCCCTTGAGGCTACGCCCCCCTGCCAGGTCGCCTGTGCGCCCCACCAACTTCGTGCCGGCGCAGCCCGACGGCTCCGCCGCATCTCCCCATGACGGCGTGGCATCGCCCTTCCGGGCGTTCCCTGCGCGGGGCAAAGGTGACCGTCGCCATGATGGGGCCCACTACTGTCAGACGGAGCCGAAAGAAGCTACAAAATTTAGCTCCTCCTCTCTCTCCTTCCTTGTCTCAGTGGAAATTTCAGGGCTCCTTCCTGGGATCTGAGCAGGTTGGAGGTGTTTGGCAGTAGGAGGTGAAAAATGGATTCAAGAGCCGGGTAAGAATCTATACCAGACGGGGCGAAATCTATGAAGCCCCAACCTAACTAAAACTGTCCCACTACCATCCCTAGTCTCCTCACCCTCTTCTCCTCACCCCGCGCGTGTTCATGGGGAAGGGTTTTGCATTGCACTTTAGAGGATTCCGCCGTCAACCGAGATGACGTCGCATGCCAAAATGGCGATGAGCCTATGATGATATTAGGGTCAGAGACGACATGGTAGGCATACGTAGCCGTACCTGTAATATATATAAGCAGTCATCAGCGGGATTTTCTCGATTCTCACGGTGAGTCTGTTTAGAATATGATTTTAATCGGAAACGAGCGTTCATATAGCCTTTAAGCTTCTTTTGTCTAACATAAACCCTAAACAGAACATGATGCATTTTTCTACTGTTTTTACCGGCGAGATAGGAATGGATGTAGACAATGTAATGGTTGATGATGATGACGATGGAGATGAAGTGCGAAATGCAAAGGACTTACAAATGCTTGAGCGATTACGTGTAGGCAATGACAATAAAGACAACATTCCTCCATCGGATAGTGTTGATTATTTCGACATGGTTGATAGTGATGATGAGACTTACGATCCAGCTAATCCCGATCATGAAGATTATTTGTAACATACATGTAATACTTTGTAATTTTGTAATTTTGTTTTATTTTGTTTATTTTGCATCTATTTCTAATTACTTCTTTCTCCTTTTTAATTACAGGTGACTGAACAAAAATGCCGGGCGGCCGGCAGAGGAACCTGAGCTCGTTCTACCATGGAGCCTCCGGTGTAGGAGCCTCCAGCGGAGGGGGCGAGGAGGAGCAGGGGACGTCTTCGACGAGGCGGAGGAGCACGAGGACCGCGACCAGGAGGAACGGGAGGACCACGCCCGCGGTCCAACAGCAGCAGCAGCAGGAGGAGGAGGAGCAGGTGCAGCAGGAGGCGGGTGAGGAGGAGGAGACGCCGGTCCAGGGGGAGGCGGACGAGGACGAGGACGGGGGCGGGGCGGGAGCTACCGCTTCCTCTAGTTCGTCAGGTGTCTACTTGCGAGGACCCTCCACCCTCCCTGACCGACTGCATACTCGTCTACGCCCAGTGATTCGCCCAGAGGGGCAAAGGTAAGTGCCTTTGCATGTTATCACTTTTACTTCATATGCTATGTTCGATATTGAAATAGAGACTAATATGTTTTCTTAATCACTTCTGCAGGGGGTGGGAGATTGTGTCGGGGAACACTGCCTCCCGCCATGTCAATGGCATCCTAGGTCTCCTATGCAGGACCCACTTCCCTGGCATGGTCATGCATGCTGGGAACCTCAAGCCCGCCTTCACGTTTTTGCCCACTATGAGTCCGCCCCCCACGTGGAAGCAGGCACCGTGGCTGCGCTCGTCATTCGGGAGTTCTGGGTAAGTCTTCCTCGCACTACATGGCTCAATACAACGCATTCATTGGACTCTACTTGAAATAACTAATGCATACATCGTGTCTGTATATGCAGGAGTACTTCAAACTTGACGACGGATTCGAGGGCACGGTGGAGGTAGTGGCTAAGCGAGCTTGCAAGAAATGCGTCGTCGACGTCCATCATGAGGCGTGACTCCAGGCCATCATAGATTACTATGGGACGAAGCTCGGACAGAAGGTCACCAAGAAGGACATCCGAGAACAAGACTTGACGCTGACCAAACCCCAGTTCCTTGAGGTAGCTAAAGAACATTAAAATTGGTTCCTTTTGAGATTAAGTACGAATCACTTGTTTTTCTAATATGTCAACTACTTGATGATGTGTAGGTGATTCCTTGGTGGTGCAACGGGTGCCCCGTGGCTTGGGCGAAGATGGTGGACATGTGGTTAAGCGCGGAGTGGGCTGCTCAGCACGCGGCTACCCAGCAGCGGCGTTTGTTCATGCCAGGTGTATCACACCATCAAGGCAACCGCAACCGCAACCTCTTCGGATACGCCCGAGCATGGGTACGTGGTCATGTTTCTATTCTTCTTGCTTTCGTTGAACTCGGCAAAGAATTCTAATCATCTTGTTTTCGTTCTTGCAGTCGGCGGCACATCAAGGCCAAGAGTGCTCCAACTTCGCCGCATTTGCCATGGCACACAAGGGCAAGGCGTCGTCCGACGTCTCCTTCAACCCGGATGACCCGGTCGAGGCGTACACAAACTCGAGCGCCTACGAGAAAATCATGGAGTACACGGCGGCGGCAAGGTCGATCCATGGGCCGGAGTACGATCCACGGACCGACAACATTGATGCAAACACCGTCATGAGGATTGGACAAGGCAAGAAGCATGGTCGCTACTGGATTGGCGACAGCGTGATCGACACAGCCTCTACTCCCACTCTCTCCTAGATCCGAGCACAGAGCACGATCGCCTCCTCACTCCCGGCGATACGCTCATGGCCGAGCATTTCACAGCACCGGGTCGACACACTCCAGGTTATTCATGTTTTACTCGTCGTACATTGATCTTTACACAACTCTATTTCCTTTGCATTATTGTAACATTAGCTTTGCAACAATTTGTAGGCCCAGGTGGAAGAAGCAAATAGGAGGGCCCAGGAGCTGGAGCTGGGGTTGGCGGCCGAGCGGGCCGCGCGGGAGGCCGACAAACTTGCCTAGGAGAAAAGGTTGGCGGACATTATTGCCTGGATGCAAACTACGACGGGTGCTGCTATGCCTCCTGGGTTAATGGGTCCACCTCAGCCTCCTCACTCCGCTACTCCAGTGAGTAATGTCACACATGCAAGGAATTGCTACAATCGCTATTCAACTAATCTTGTCTCATGCAATCTCTTCTCCTGTGTGCAGCCTCAGTCGGCGGGTTCGAACAACCCAGCTCAGGGCACTCTGAACGAGCAGATGTTTCCTTCCCTGTCGTCAGCAGGATGGCCACATCAAGGGCCGCTTCAGTGAGTAGCGCTTGTAGTTTCATGTCTTGTTCTCTTCGCAATGGATTTCTGTCCAAGACAATGTTGTTGTCATGCATGTGTTATTGTGACATGTGGTGATGGATTTGAACTACTTGTTGAATGATGTGGAATCCTGTCGAATAATGGATGGAATATAATTATTGTGACATGTGGTGAACGGATGTGATTCATGTGGTATGTGTGATAGATTGTGACATATAAGGTGCTGGATGTGGTATATATGTGATGGATGTGATATATATGTCATATGTTGTGTTTGCAGTGATCGAAAGCAAAAAAAAAAATTGGTCACTTTGCCGAGTGTAACACTCGGCAAATAGCCTTTGCCGAGTGCCTTTTGCCCTGGCACTCGGCAAAGCTGCCAAAAAATGCACTACCAGGTCTCTTTGCCGAGTGCCAGTACCCTGGCACTCGGCAAAGCTGTGTACACTACCATGTGTTTCACAGCTTTGCCGAGTGCCAACGCTCTGGCACTCGACAAAGAATTTTCCAAAAAAATATTTTTCCTTTGCCAAGTGCCGTCTCAGCTACGCACTCGGCAAAGGATTTTTCAAAAAAAAAAATTCTTTGCCGAGTACCGGGTCAGGAAGGCACTCGGCAAAGGATTTTCAAAATTTTTTTTTTCTTTGCCAAGTGCCGGGTCAATAAGGCACTCGGCAAAGGATTTTTCAAAAAAAAAAGGAAAAGCTTTGTCGAGTGCCTTCCTGACCCGGCACTCGGCAAAGACGCCGTCAACGACTGACGGCCAATTTTCTTTGCCGAGTGCCCGACAAACGGCACTTAGCAAAGAACCCTTGAAAAACAAATCATAGCCACTACCAGCGGCGTGGTTATGATGTGCCTTTAAAGACACCTATTTTGGAGTCTTTGAGAGGACTTATGACTTGAAGCCGCAAGATTCAGTATCGTCTCAACATAACTTCCGGTTATTGGTACAGACCTATTTTGGAGCTGTAATAGATGAGCTTGGCAGTCATCTTTTCTTTATTTGTTACTCCTTTGTACTGATTTGGGGTTTAGTGTTTAGGGTTTGGGGTTTAGGGTTTAGAAACTTTCACTAAACGACCTATCCTCACATCCTGGCAACCCATAGCTGGGATACGAACTTGGGTAGCTCCCTGAACAGTTACACCAAGGGTGGTGCCGTACCAAGGCATACCATTTTTGGTCATATATTTGTATTTGCGTCAATGACCATATAAGCAATTGTAGGGTCATCCTTCATATATATACCAACTCTAGCACACAGAAATGATCAATGAAGCCATTTGAGTGTGTTCTGTATGACATATATGAGTTGTTATATGTGTGGGTCTCCTAACTATCAAGATTTGCCAGCTTGCCCCTTGAATAAATGCTACCATGATTTATGATGCCATTTGATTGGGTCAGTTCAGAAATGACTACTGAGGCACGTGCAAAATTCAGAAAAACCATACCGTACACTTTGTGAACAATAGCATCATTGAACTAGCAAAATCTCTTTGGTGCAAGACGTGTTGAGAAAAAAAACATATAACATGAGCAGCTTCTCAACATAAAGTCACCGTCCATACATATATAATAACACTGGTCTCGTTCACCTGAGTATAGCCAGCAGAAGCAGCTCCATCCTTTTATCCAAGCTCTACCACCAACACTTATTATAGCAGGCCAACCTATCAAATAAGTGAAGATGATTGTAGACAACCGAAAAAACAATGTAATAGCGTACTGGAGAAATATGAAACAAGTGGGAATAGGCGGCATATCGGAAGATGTTATTATTGTTGTGTCCAAGTAACACATCTATTGGGTGTGCTGTTTCAAGGCTTTCTGATTCAGTTCAGCCACCTTGCAGATTCCTAGAAGTCATTTTTTATCTTTGCATCCAACCGAAGCTCAGTATTCACTATCGTATAGGAGATCATTGTCGAGTAGACCTGATAACCCTGTCACTGCGGATCTCCGTCGACGGCCAGTGAACTGGCCGCGGTGGATCTCTGTCGACGGCGGCGGGCTGGCAGCGGCGGGCCTCCGGACTTGGTCTGCGGGCTCAGGCCCACAAACTGATTTTTTGTGTGTTTTTTCCTTTGATTTACCAAGGCAGTATATGTGTGTAATTTTTTTATAAAGGTTTTGGAGGTTATAATCTATTTTATGGTGATTGATCTCTTTGGTCTAGGCTTGAAGGGTTGGGGGTTTTTTTTTCCATTTGTTTCATGCGCTCCATTGTTTCTTGTGTTTCTAGGCAGTCCTTGGTGGAGTGCCCCTTGTCTTCTCTGTGGAAGATATAGAACCATTTCCTTGAAATGAGTTGCATGTATTTATGATGGCATGCAATTTAAACCGTTTGAACCATTGCATAATAATAAATCACCACTCAATTGTTTCAAATCCTTTGGTCGATGTCAAATCATATGAAAATACTGCATAGAAATATTTACTTTGCCGACACAAATCAGATTTTGTTGGGTTTATGGTTTTGTCTGACGTGTTTTTTTATTCTCATTGCCAAAATTGTAGATTGTGCCCACAGAAATTGCAATAAACGAAATCTACAAAAAAAAATTGAGCAAGACTAGGGGGGGGGGGGGGGGGGGATCCCCACCTAGAATATATTAAAAATGAAACAGACGTTCAGTTACATGGAGTTGATAGTTACAACAGAGGAATTCCTACAGCCCTGTAGGAAGAGAAGCCAGGCCCTGAACATTATCAGGACTACTCAATTTTCTATTTGCAAAGCGTTTCTTCCAAGTTGAAAGGTTATCCGTAACGCGAGCAATGATCTGAGTGATTGAAGAGCGTTCTTGGCGGAAGATCTCACCATTCCGCGCGTTGTAGAATAGAGGGCCAAAGATCTCCATCCAGACCATTTGGAGGGACTAGGCGCCACAGCTCCTCATCAGACATGGAAGCAGCAGCAGTAATCCCCAGCGTCTGCCATATAGAGGAGATGGATGGGCATCCAAAGAAAATATGATGTCTATCTTCAGAGCCATTTGAGCATCGTTCGCACACATCATCACTCAGAATATGTTTGTGGAAGAGGTTGGCCCTGGAGCTCAGTCTGTCTTTGAAGTATAACCATGAAAAAAGCTTGACTTTGTTGGGGACTGCCGAACCCCATATATGTACCTGCTGTGCTGCTCCACGTGTTCTGGAGATCGCCTGAGGGCGGCGTAGGCATCCTTGGTGTTGAAGCACTTGCCGGTCAGCTGCATGAGTCGGACGTTGCTGGAATCGTCGAGGTGAACGTCCTGCAAAGAAGAGAGGAGGGCAGCTAGCTCCGAGCGGGCTGCACCGGTTAACCGGGGACGTAAGCGCAAATCAATCCCACCCTAGAAAACTTCAGAGACCGAGACGTTAGGCCTAGTGGTATGAGAGAAGTGAGCCGGGTGACAGACAAAGATTGGCCCGTTGGGAAGCCAATGATCCTTCCAAAATGAGGTGGCAGAACCACTATGGATTTCAACTTTTTTTTTTCTCAAACATGCCGTGTAGCACGTATTTCATGAAGAGGAAGTAGACAACACCAAACCAAATAACAAACGGCTCAACACTAGGTAACCAAAGGTGTCCTAGGCGAGGAGAAGACACAAGCGAAAAAAACTAAAGAAGACTACGACGAAGCCCGGCTACTACCACGAGAGGACTAAAAGCAACAACGGGCTGAGCGACAGCGAGCTAGTAAACTAAGCCATGGGCAACGATCAAACGACCTAGGACGGGCACCCCGAGGTAGGCTAAACCTCAAGTTCCACCCCCTCCACCAGCTGGATGCCCTCAATCGCGGAGCCGGCCGGGAAGAGCATCCTGATTGCCTCACGCTTGGACTCCGAGAGAGGCCCGTCGAATAGGGCCATGTACTCATCGAAATCGCCCTCCGCATCGGCCTGCGACGCCTGATCCTGCTGGCGGACTCCCAATTTTGCCATCAACACGTTCTGGGCTTGCACGATCGGGTTGAAGGCTCTGCATCTACTCTTGGCCGCTAGCCTCCCGCTACGACGTGGCTGTGAGGATGTGCTTTCAACTGTACGACTCCTCCTAGGAACACGGAGACGTGGAGGTTCGACCAAGATCGGCTCCGTGATGGCAGAGCAAAGCTGCGACTGCAGATACTGCGAGAGTGCACTTGGTGACACCGGAGCAGGCGCCACAGCCGCCGCCGCGCCCACGGGCGACAAGGCCACAGGCTGGGAAGGAACTCTGGACGGCGACCCCGCGTGGCCCGAGTGCTCCTCGTCCGAAGAAGGGGCCGAGCAAGATGGGCCAGCGATCTCCACATTGACGCAGTCGGCCCCCCAACCGGAGGGAGCATCCTCCAGATGTGAAGGCGCGGCCAAGTCAGGCGATCCACAAAGCTGCGCCGGAAGGGGCGACCTTCCTGCCGGGACCCCCACACCCGAAGGCTTCCCCATGACGACCAACCCCTCGGAGCGCATGGGATCCCATCGCTCATTGGCCGGCACGGCCTGCATCTCGGAAGCGATGGGGTCGAAGAAGTTGTCGAAGGAAACCTGAGGCAGGGAGGAGTCCACGGCAACCTCGCCCGCAGCAGGAATCACGGATGGGGCGTGGGGCGTCGACGAATCAGCAGGCAACCCAGAGGTGGCCTTGACGGTAACGCTGCCGAAGCAAAGCGAGCCAGTCCACGACCATGCTCTACCACCCAGCGCATATACACCCAACAACGGCGAGGAATGGCAAGTGGAGGCGGTGGCGACATCGTTGGACCTCGGCAACGCAGGCAGCGGCGGGGGAGCCGGCAGGTGGCCACCCGGTGAGTCCGGGATAGGCAGTTGAAGCACCTACCCTGTCTTGTCAATGAATTTCATAAGGAGACAACGATTTTTGGAGATGGAGATCTTGGAGTGGTTGAGGCGGAATTCCCCTTCACGCCAGGGGCTGCATGCGGTTCGTCGGAGTTCGAAGCTGCATGCCCGGCCCGGCGTGGTGGTGGTGGGGAACGGTGGGTGGTGTGAGTGTGGGAGCAGCAGAAGCGGGGAGAGGGAGCCGAAGCAGGGGAAAGGTTTGGGAGGGCGAGAGGTGCTGGACATGGTGGAGGCAGAGGCGGAGGAGTGGCCGCCGGGCCCGGGGTGGGCGGCTGAGCCGAGCGGGGGAGCCGAGGAGAGCACTTTCAGACATCTATTTGTTCGCAAATATACCATTTTAGTATAAAATATATGTAATAACCGTCGTCTAAAAAAAACTAAAATTCATGCACCTGAATTTTAGCAAATCCCATATATATTTTTTAAATCCATGTTTTTGCTGATTAATGCATGGTAGCACGCACTTGGCCTCGACAACTGGCTGCTAGGGAGAAGCAAGCTGAGCTGTAGTACGTAGCACATCTACTCATATGTAAGATTTATATTGCTCACTGTTATATAATATAGTCCCAACTAATGTGGCCGTGGCTCCATAGATGAGACGCCATATATGTGAGCCCATATATATCTGGGGCATTTTATTATCTTTCAGATCCTAGATATTCAGTCACGATTAAAACAGTTTTAAATGGGGTGGATCGGAGAAAATGGTGTCGTACTCACTGACTCAGAAATGAATAATGTAAAGGCTGGCTTCTGATTTATTTAAAAATTATCAACACTTACTATTCATCAGACACAGACCAATAAGTCACTACTACAGAGTACAGAACCACTTTTTGCAGACGGTTAAAATGCTTATGTAACACCCTAAAATTTGTACTTTTGAAAATATGATTGAAATGATTTATTTATGAATTTTTGTGCACATGAAATATGGGAAAATAATATTTTTCTTTAAATTAAAATTCATTGTAGGATATAGAAACATGTTTGAGCATACATGCCATTACATTTGATTTATTGAGTCAAGTGGTTTTGTTCAAAATTTAAAATGTTTCAAACTGAGTTTGAAAATGGTTTTGAAAACTGTGAAAAATAAAAAGATGAGGGAAACCCTTTCCCTTTCCCCTTTTCGGCCTGTAGGCCTAGACCGGCATGCTTCCCCTTCCCTTCCGGCCCAGGCTGGCGAGCCCAACTCGGCCTTCCCCTTTCCCTCTCCCCGTCGAGGCCCGTGAGGCCTCAGCCCAGCAAATGGCCCAGCTCTATAGAGGAGGCGCAGCCTCCGCGCGCAGCGGCTAGCAGCCGGGCCCCGCCCGCCAACTCTGCCGCCAGCCGCTGACACCCTGGGCCCACGCGTTAGTCGCGTCTTCCTCCTCCCGTCGCCGCGCCAGACTCTACCGCCGCCAGTCCGCCTCCAGCACCGTCGTCCGCTTAGGATCCTACCGCAACCCTAAGCCACCGCCGCCGCGCTTCGACCGGTTGCTCCGCTGTTTCGCCGTCTACGCGAGCCCCTCCTGAGCTTCGCCTGAGGTCCAGAAACCCGTAGGTACCTCTCTTGCTCTCCCTCTCGCTCTATTTTGTCTTCACAGGCTTGTCGGAGCAATGCCGGCGACCCGAGCCGCCATCTTGAGCCTGCACTCATCACCGTGCCTTCACGGCCGTCCTTGACCTCCTAGCCGAGTTCGCCGTCGCCCGCTCTTTCCTTCCCATGCCAATCCCGAGCTGAACCATGGCCTCTAAGGCCAATTTCGTTCACGCCGGCGAGCTCCTTCACCGCCGGCGATGGCAACCCCCGTGCTGGAGGCGCTATTCTGGCCGGCCTCTCAACTTTTGTAGAAAGGCCCCTGTAGTTCCACGTTTTATAACCCGCAGTCCACCTTAAAGTCATCGCAGCCGCCCGATCCGCGATCAACGGCTCAGATTAGAAGATACCCTTTCGGCTTGGCAGATTTGCTAAAGAGTCCTCCAAGTTTTTAAGTATATCACCCGCTGTCCCTGTTGTTTTGCTAAAGAGCTCCTATGTTTTGCCGATTTAGAACCCGCGGTCCCTGATCCCGATTTAAAATCTGTTTTTATTTATTTTAATTCGAAAATCAAGATTCAGTTAATTACAAAATTGCCACTATATTCAATAGGCCATATCTTTTCCGTTTCAACTCCGATTTGACCCGTTCAAGTTTCATTAGATTCGTAATTGCGTAATCTACATATTCATACTACTGTTAAATATATTTTCAACTTTTGAAATTCGAGGTTAGATTTAATCTATTATTTTATTAAAGAAAATCTTGTTTAATTCATAACTTTTTCGTTATAGCTCCAATTAGAGTGCTTTTCGCGTCTATGTGTTCCTATCGAGACGTAGATTTGTTTTACAAACCTTTTCATCTTGATTTTATATTTGGTGTATTGTTCTAATTTAGATCTATTGTTTGCTTCGTGTATGATTGCATGGATGCTTGTGTGGTGCTTTATGATCATGTCCAGTCGGTGAGCTTTGCGTTGGTGATATAAAAGAAGTCGGTGATTCAGAAGAAGTCCTTTGGAGGTTACAATTCAATAGAAGAAGGATCTAAGTTTAAGGCAAGTATAGCATGGGATCTTTCTTGTTGTCATATACACCTTTAATCATTTAATTCATGCTGCATGTGTCTACCTTGACTAACACTAAGGCTATCATAGTCTTTTGTACTTGTACCTTGACACCTTTGGGTTATTGCATTGGGTAGCATTTCTAGTGCTTAACTAAAGCCATGATCTTGTAACTTGACTAATGGTATATGCAATAAACGTTTAAAAGATGCTTTTTAGCAATATGAAACAAGGGGGCTAGAGCATTAGGCTATTTTTATGGTGTTCTAGATTCCTCTCCCTAAGGACATATCTGTAAGCGAACATCCGGGACTTACAGTACAGCTGTGAGGGCTATATGGCTCTGGCTTTAGCTCAGTACAAGGATATTTTCTAGCTTGTTAGATGTTACCTTTATGGCGCAAGAGGGGTGTGTTTCGGGTTGAATATAGTGCGGCCTCTGTCCGTCAGTGTATAGGTTGCGTGTCATTGTGCCTGTCGGAAGGGGAGCCCTACATTCGCAGGGCACAGAAACCTAGCAGCCCTAACTTGTTAGACGAACCTTTAAAATGCTTCATAGTGAACCCTGCCGACCTTTCTTGGAAGTGGGTCAAAACATTAGCTACCTCGGACGAAAGGGTAAATCACGACTCACAGTGAAAGTGTACAACCTCTGCAGAGTGTAAAACTGGTATATCAGCCGTGCTCACGGTCATGAGCGGCCTTGGACCTTTACGGAATAGATGAAGAACACAGATGATACCGATGATGAAGATGCACACTAATGATACAGTTTATGCTATTCATTATTCATGTTTACCTGATCATGTGTTTATGTGAGCTTGTGAATAAACTTGTTGCCACCCAATTGCTAAAAGATGACTCATTAAAAGCTAATCGTAGTTAAACCAGTGTCAGCCTTTTGAGCCTTATGAACACCATGTTATATTTGTTGAGTACGACATGTACTTACGCTTACTTTATTTTTTACATATTTAGAAAAAAATCCTGGATGGGTACCAGGTTGCTAGAGTTTGGAGAAATTAGGCTTGTGATCAACCAGTCAGTTGTCCCTGTGAAATTGGAGTCTTCACCCGAAGATCGTAGTTGTCTTTCCGCTGTTTGCTGTCTAAGGTTATATCCTTTATACTAAGTACGATATATATATATTGAGCATTGTCTCTCGATATTACCCTTATTTGTAGCTATATGTAAGATTTAACTTCCTGGCCTCATATATAGTATGTATCTGGTTTTGTTCTTAAAACCGGGTGCTAGAGCTTATAAATACATTGATCATCAAGTAGTCCCGCAGGCTGCAGCACTGCAGATGCTGCATGCAGCGTGGTCGGTTTAAAGTGCTGCATGCATGGAGAGCCACCGCCAAATTAGTTGAAATCGATAATATTAATTAATTATTTGATTTGATCAGAACTTGGCTTATTTAGGAACCGGATTGCTCTAAATCCAAAAACTTTTGGTTCAAAAATAAAATGAAATTCATGGTCACAATTTCTTTGTTCCTTTCAGAGAAAGCCATATCATGATTAGTGCCATCTTTTCGAGATCAGGCATGCTCTCTGCCTATAGCTATGGCAACACTAAAGTGCACTGGGAGTTTTCTACTGTTTACTGTGTTTCTGCACAGCATGAGTCGTGAGTAGTGCCATCTTAAAATGCATTGTCCTCTTATTGGTCAGCAATTTTATAATGTACAAGGCACACATATATTCAAACAAACGACCGTGTATCATTTTTACATAGCATTGACAAACTAGCCTAATCTCTAGCCACACAAATGATGAACCCCAACGGATGTTCGTTGTTCTCATTCTCGGTTCTTGAAGATCAGGACGTTACCGGCTTAGATTAATAAGATGGGTGACAGGTTACATGCACCAGAAGCACAGATCAACATTGAATAACCACACATTAGGAGACAGCCAAGTGAGTGAAGAAAGAAAGGATTACTCACTGTCTCCAAAATTGCTAGTGATTTTAAGAGGTGGTCTGTCCATTTATAGATGGTCTCTATAAATAGATTTTTAGAGGTGGGCCTCTTAAGAGTGACGTATTTGTTAATCTTTCGATAAGCCAAGCATTTTAAGATGTCTGCCTCTATAAATAGTCATCACCTAAAATAAAATTCATAACTTTTCGCAAGTTATGTTGTATGAAGACATACTTTATATCAAAATTGTAGTGCTCAGGGGACCTACAACTTTGTAGTTGACAAGTTCTTTATTTGGAATTCTTTAGAGTATCAAATTTTCATTTTATGTTTTCAGATTTTGAAATCCAAAATTTAGAATTTTTGAACAACCTTGGATGTTGACATAGTCTATAACAAGTTTATTGTTCTCAGTTTGATCTACAAATTTCTGATTGACAAGTTTTTGATTTGAAGTCATTTATAGTTCCAAATATATGTTTTAAATTCTTAGATTTGAAGTCATTTAGAGCCCCAAGTCATTGAAAAAAAATTGAATTTAAAAATCTAAGAACCTAAAACATCTTCGATGTCATTTGAAAAAAAATATTTGTTTTTTAAAAAAAGTTGTGAACTAAAAGATTGTAAATCATCCAAGAACTAGAATTATTTTGACATAAACCTGGTCAACATGTGAGGCCTTCTGAAAATTAAAAAAAAATGATTTGAAAATCCAAGAATTGGGAATTAATATTTGGGACTCTAAAGGATCACATAAAAAACTTGACAACTACAAAATTTTAGATGATGTCGAGAAATATAACTTGGATCATGTTGATATATAAGGTCATCTGAAAATTTAAAAGTTTGAATTTCAAATATGAGAACTTGAGATGCATATTTGGGACTCTAGGTGATTTGAAATAAAAATCTTATGAAATATATAATTGTAGATTGTAACTATAACTTTTTGTACAAAGTTTGTCTTCATCCAACTTCATATGAAAAACTAAATGAATTTTCTGTGTGACATCTATTACTGAGGCATTGACTTTATGGCCCTGTTCGATTGTCTTATAATCCGTACTTTTCAGCTTGCTTTTTCAGAGAACAGTGTTTTTCTCTCACAACAAATCAGCCGAAACAGTGTTTCGGCTTGTTTTTTTAGTGAAGCGAACAGGGCCTATAGGTGGACGTTGGCCTTGGACGTGGGAAATTTTTAGATGTGGTAGGAGTTAAGAGCCGCCCCTCTGTAGATAAAGGAATTTGTCTCCAAAAAATATTTTTATAGAGGTGTGAACTAATGCTTCTAACAACCTGCCGCATCCAAAAATATGTGTACCATATCACTCTGTTATCTATATATACTCCACCGCTGCCACAACACATGTTGCACAATATAATTGTGTAAATAATCCGTGGACGGTGCAACTTAGTGAATGCTTAGGAGTAGAAGGTACTGGGAAGGAACGATGGAGATGAACAATGATAACAAGACACGAAGAAGTCAAAGCTTGTCTATCTTCTTCTTCATGTTTGCAAAGATCGATCTAAGTAGAGTGCCAATGCAGACCACAAAAATGAGGAATAAATGTAAATTGAAGAATTATTAAAGGCTAAATGATGGAGTTTTAACATTGCTATGCAGATGCAGCATCTATCTCGATGAGGAAGCGCACCACATGATTGTTCTTCACTTTATTCATAATTTGGTAGATGTTGTATTTGACATACAACAACAGATATGGTTCCGCTGTATTTCTTATTTTGAGGTTGATCTCATGTTCATCTTGACTTTTGTGTTTTATGATTGCAATTTTGCTTGGGAATGAAAGGTATGTCCAGCTGATGAACTATTCTCGCTCACTGTAAGCTAACTTAAGTTTTCAATAGTCTGATCCGCAACCTTCAATATTGTACGAAGTGTCAATTCAATTAGTACAGATGACATTATCTTAAGGCTAATTAATCATAATCTATAAAAAATACAAATGATGTTTAAAATGGTAAACATGTAACACCTACACAAAGAACACCCAAGGACATAAATGGCAATGCCTACCAAAATCACTGGTTCTTGGAGATGGAGCAGAACTCAAAGCCAAACAGGTGCACCTACTCATTGATGAAAAGCCAACTCCAAAGTGGAGCTACTCCATGATGGAGTTGGTGGAGCGGCGCCTGTTTTAGTGGTGTCCCAAATCGGCCCTAAATTAAAAGGCTGTATACAGTCAAACGATTTTTATAGTAGTGTTTCTTGTCCAAATCCCCATGCACTACTTTGAATCCTTGAATCACTGTGGGGTCTAATAAATCCAACATCACTGCAAGAATTTAATTCGGCAAAAGGGCAATCGAAACTAATAGGAAGATACCCCTATTGGGTCTATCCTTTACCAGACAATGATATCACGAGGGTCACTGCTGCATCCAGACTCTATCCGATTTGCTGATAGTGATATTCTCACACTCACTGCCAGTTAATGAGTGGATTCAACCAGCAGTGACATTCATTTTCCAAATTTTTATATGCTCTTGTTTAGTTTACTGTCCAATATTTTACATCTTATATTACTAATCCATCACATCAGATCTCCGACTAGGCGACTAAACTAGGTGACATTACGGATCTCTCTTGCTCAGTGGCTTGATGATGTGGCCCAACAAATCTTTGGATTAATTTCCTTGAGGATCTCTCTTTTCCCCTTAGCAATCACTTGTTCTCTGTTATGAGGTCGCACACAATTATGAGGTCACACACGATCATCCTTCTCTCCAATAAGCTGACACAATTTGGAAACCTAGATCTCTACATCATGAGGCCTTCCATCCCTACCATATAATCAGGATAAGGACAGGATCAAAAGAAATTTATATGTTTCGCATTTAGTCTTTCTCCTAATAATTAATGTTGGCACGCATGCACCCTCGCAATGGCTGGCTGGAAGCCTGGAAGGGAGAAGTTGTGCTAGCTGTTACTCCCTCTATCAGAAAATATAGGGCGTACACATATTTTGAGTTTGAAACATATCATTGTATTTGATCAATAAATAGTGTAATTATATAAAAAGTTTATTATGCTACATTTAGTGTGAAAATGTGTGTGCAGTTCTCAAGCATTCAATTACTGATATGTGCAACATATATATACTTCGTTAATTTGTCATACACAGATACCTACTGGACTTTTATTAAAACTATAAAACAGAGTTTTACAATGAAGTCTCGTGAGACAAAAGAAGGAAATCAAGAAAATCAAGAAAATTACACATGGACTTCTAGCCATTGAGAAATAAAAGGTTGATAACTTGCTTTTGCTCAAAGTATAACCCAAGCAAACTCTCTTTTGTAAATCCTCTTGAAACTTTGCAAAGAAGGAGCAATGTTCCTGAAAATAGCATCATTTCGTACTTCCCAGATGGACCAAACCAAGGTGACTATGATCTCCATGAAAAAAAGGCACATGCAACACTGTTCTAATGTGTTCCAAAATTGGGAATATATCATCAACTTGTGGAATAATGATTCCAATAGAAGCCCAACAAGCCTCAGCAAATGGACAAAAAAGGAAGAGGTGTTCCAAGGTTTCCTCAATCTGGTGACTGCATAGAACACTAAGTGTAATCCTCTAGGGCCATATTTTTTCTCTTAAGAAGTGCTCTAGTGTTTAGCCAATCTTTGAGCCACAACCAGAAAAAGAACTTTGTTTTATTTTTGACACCTTGATTTCCATAACCAATTATGAGCTGGATGAACTTGCCTGGTTCAAATGAGATGATCATAGGCCTTGCTAGGAGTGAAAGAGGCAGACCCCCAAATGTAAGTCCAGATGTCTGATTCATCCTGTAACGGAACATTGCATGATATGTTAATATACATAAGCCAGTCGCCTGTCGCCATCCTGAGTCTGGTGCTTTTGTGAGGATTATATGAGAAAATCCAAGCAAATTGAATGACTAATTAATACACTATCACTTGTAATCGATCATCCCCTTCATTCCAGAAGACGCTGTTGTTCCCTCTCGCCTGCCTCACTCGCCATCTTGAGCCCAGAGCTAGAGCTAGCTAGAGCAGGCATGTGGCAGTGCAGCTGCATGCACATCGTGGCGAAGACAGACAGACTGGTGCGCACCTATCCAAGACTGTACCCATGTCTTCGGCTCTTCATGTCCCTGTCTAGTCAGCTACTGTAACACCTCAAAATTTGCCACTTTTGAAAATAGAGTTAAAATGATTTATTTGTGAATTATTGTGCACATGAAAACATAGGAAAATAAAAATTTTCATTAATTTAAAATTTATCATAAGGTATAAACGTGTTTGTTGCATTCATGTCGGTCGCACCTCGTGTTTCTATGTGCAAAATGTATGTTTTTATATGTTTAGGAGACGAATATCTATCTCTAGGAATTTTCCAGCTTCTTTCTGGAATTTAATTCCTACCTCCTTCACCTTAATCTTTATGTTCCATGTTCCCAACAATCTTTTTATAAGCTCCAAATACTTTATTTGAGTTCATCATGTTCCAAAGTGTCTCTGAGAATTTTCCCCAAATTTTCGGAGGTCTCGGAGTATTTTTCGTGGCTTAAATATCAATTCTGGACTTTTCTAGAATTGTTTTATCCATGAAATTAATTAATTCCGAAAATAATAAATCTCTCATTTTTCCCAATGCTCAAAGCCCAAGTGCAATAATCCTAATAAATCCTAAAGGCCCATGCATTTATTTACTAATGGGCTTTAATGATTATTTAGGCCCATTAGTTAATGTAGAGGGGGTAACATCAATTAGTATCATATCGCTAGTTGACGTGGATATAGGAAGTTTTTCTTCCTATATATACCAACCAACCTCTTGGGCAAAGCACACCAAAACTACCGTATGGGGAGCCCCTAGTTTGGGAAATCCCTCGTGTAGTAAATCAGTTTTTTCTCATCCTTCTCTCGCCGTCGCCGTCGCCGTCTTGCTCCTCCTACGCCGCCGAGGTACCCCTAGGTAAGACCGCTATCCAAAATGTTTTCCCAGACTTCGTCTTCTTCTTTTAAAAGCATATTTTAGTCGGTTCACTTCAAAAGTACGTTTTCAGCTATTTACAGAATTGCCACTGATTTTGTTTTAGCCATAACTTCTCCGTTTTAACTCCGATTTAACCCATTCAAATTGCGTTAGGTTCGTAATTTCATAATCTACATGTTCATACTACTGTTAAGTAGGTTTTCAACTTCTAAAATTCAAGGTTAGATTTAATCTATTATTTTAATAAAGGAAACCTTGTTTATTTCATATCTTTTGCGTTTTAGATCCGTTTTGACCCATTCAAGTTGCGTTAGATTCATATCGACGAGATCTATGCGTTAGTAACAGTGGTTACCATATTACTATTTCTGAAATTTCATGTTTAAATCATATCTTGATTAATAATTATGCAACTGGATTTTATAAATAGAATATGATTTGTTTCACTTTAGTTTTATAAATCAAATCTAAATTTGACTTAAATTATAATCTCTATACAATATCATATATATGTTTTTATTTAATTAAAACATATGAAGCTAATAGTTTTATGAGTAGATCTTTCGGTAGTTGTATCTTTTCAACCGTAGCTCCGATTAGCGTGCTTCTCGTGTCTTTGTGTTCGTAGCGAGACGTAGATTCATTTTACAAGCTTTTCATCTTGATTTTATATTTGGTGTATTGTTCTGATTTAGATCTATTGTTTGCATCATGTATGATTGTATGGATGCTTGTGTGGTGCTTTATGATTACGTCCGGTCGGTGAGGTATACGTGGTGATCAAGAAGAAGAAGAACATTGAAGATTAAAGCTCACCGAAGGATCGGTGTTTTAAGGCAAGTATAGCATGGGATCTTCCTTGTTACCTATTCACCTTTAATCATTTAATTCATACTGCATGCGTCTACCTTGGCAACCATAATAATTTTCCTAGTACTTTGTTATCCTGTACCTTGATACCTTTGGATTATTGCATTGAGTAGTATGATGGTAGTGCTCAATTAAGGACCATGATCTTGTAACTTGACTAATGATATATGCAATAAACACTAAAATATGCTTTTTAACAACATGGAACAAGGGGGCTAGAGCATTGGGCTATTTTATGGTGCTCTAGATTCCTCTCTCTAAGGACTTATCTGTAAGTGATCATCCGGGACTTACAGTACAGCTGTGAGGGCTATATGGCTCTGGCTTTAGCTCAGTATGAGGACCTTTTCTAGCTTGTTAGAGGTTACCTTTATGGCGCAAGAGGGGCTCCGGTTTGTATGATCTTGGACTGCCAAGAGAGTGCACTTTGGTTTCTTGGTATATTGTTAGTCACTCCTTGGAGGGGGGTTCATGCTTATTGATGGGGAAACCTTAGCAGCCCTGACTTGTTAGACGAACCTTTGAAAGGCTCCATAGTGAACCCTGCCGACCTTCCTTGGAAGTGGGTCAAGAGATTAGTTGCCTCGGGCGAAAGGGTAAATCACGACTTACAGTGAAATTGTACAACCTCTGCAGAGTGTAAAACTGGTATATCAGCCGTACTCACGGTCACGAGCGGCCTTGGAACATTTACGGAATAGATGATGAACACTGATGATACTGATGATAAAGATGCTCACTAATGATTATTGTTTATGCTATTCATTATTCATGTTTACCTGATCATGTGTTTATATGGGCTTGTGATAAATTTGTTGCTACTCCTATGCTAAAATTGTGACCATTAAAAGCTAAACGTAGTTAAACCAGTGTCAGCCTTTTGAGCCTCATGAACCCCATGTTATATTTGTTGAGTACGACATGTACTTACGCTTGCTTTACTTTTCAAATATTTGGATGAAAATCCCGGATGGGTACCAGATTGCTTGAGTTTGGAGGAATTAGGCTTGTGATCAACCAGTCAGTTGTCCCTGTGGATTAGAGTCTTCGCCTGAAGATCGGAGTTGTCTTTCCGCTGTCTATACTCTGAGGTTATAATCTTTATACTAATACGCTATATATTTAAGCATTGTCTATTGATATTACCTTTATTTGTGGCTATATGTGAGATTTGACTTCCTGGGCTCACATATGGTGTGTATCTGGTTTTGTTCTTAAAACCGGGTGCTACAGCTACCTGTGGAACTCGGCTAGCAGGCTCCACATGCCAAGGTGCTGTCGGATGGTAAGTTCATGTGAAAACCTACATCCTGAGGCCTTGCATTCCTATATAGCTAGACAAGTACGAAGACGGAATCGGAGGATATTTGTGTTTATTTTAGATTCCATCTTTCTGCTGATTAAAGCATGGTAACACGCACGTCGCGTGGCCTCAACGATTGGCTCTGGACGCTAGTAGCTAGGAAGAAGCACAAGCTGCTGTTCTATTTACCTGGTAATTGTAGCAATATAGTTGCCTATATATAATGGCACCTTCCAAGATCCGAACATACAATGGTACACGTTGATTACTAGTCATTTGCTTCTGATACATGCGTTCTACCTACATGTGTGATTGTTAGTGCTCATTATATATTGTACTTATATAATATAGCTATAGCCTCAACAAGTGTGGCAATGGCTCCATATATACAATTGATGAGAAGAACATGATTATTTGTGTGCGCATATATAGGCACACGTGTAATCAGAGTTTCAGACAAACCACATGCATGGTACCTTTGTGTACAATATAGCATTGATTAACAAGTAATCACTTCTGTGCAAAAGACACTGTTAGTTGGAAAATATCTCTTGCCTTGTGATGAGAAAATCCGAGCAAATGACACTAACTAACTAACACTGTTAGTTGCAATGGATCATCCCCCTTCCAGTTCCAGGAGATGCTAGCTGTTCCCTGTACGTCGCGCGCCTGCCTCGATCGCTGTATCCAGGTGGATTGTGGTGGCGCAGCTGCATGCACGTTGCGGTGAAGACAGGCAGACTGGTGCGCGGCCATCCAACACCCTTGCCTTGAGCTCCCCATGTCCCTATCCACGGGCGTCAGCTACTCGTGTAACTCGTCGAGCAAGCTCCACATGCCAAGGTGCTGGCAGATGGTAAGATCACGTGGAAACTCCTGAGGCCTTGCATTCCTACTACGCCAATGTGCTAGACAAAGACGAAGACAGCAGGATCGGAGGCGATTTGTGTTTGTTTTTGCATTCCATCTTTCTGCTGATTTTTGGTAGCTAGCACGCATGCATCTGGCCTCGACGACTGGCTCTGGATGGGAGAAGCACAACAAGCTGCTGTTATACTTCTGTTATATATAGCAATATAATTGCCTATGTATAATGGCACCTTCCAAGTGTCCAACGAGTACAGGTTGGTCATTTGCTGGTACATGCATGTGTGTGATCGTTAGCGCTCATTATTGTAGCAATATAGATAGTTTAATTCGATAAGATTGTGGCAGTGGCTCCATATATGCAATTGATGAGACGACCGACATGGTGACATATATTTATTACCTTTCATACCCACTTTGTTCATTCGCAAATAAACTAGTTTAATAGCTAGGGAGGAGTAAAAATAATGGAAAATCAGTTTGGCCGTGACAAACTGAAACAAAGTCAAGCTACAAAATGTTTAAAGACTTCGGGAAGGAGCAGTTAGTATGATTAAAAGACACTTGTATAGTATCTTTTCTGTGACCTGCGAGGTGTCTTGATCTCGCAATTAGTGTGCTATTTACAAACAAAGTGCATGAGAAAGAGATAAATCATGCGGGACCATCAATAGGAGTAAGAGACTTCGGGAAAGAACGGTTAGGATGATTAAAATACACTAGTACTGGTACCGTATCTTTACTATCTCCTGCGTGGTATGTAGGTCTCACAGCTTGATCTCTAAGATAGGGAGCTTGACAGTTACCGTCCACGAGGTCCGGACACCATTCCAAGGACGACATGGTTGAAGGGTTTCGGGTGTCTGCTCACGGTTTCACAAGGTCCCCGGTAGAGGCTCGTTTTCTCTATCCAAGGAAACATATTAACCACAGAAACGTTTTTCTTCAGAGATAAAAGCATGCGAAGGAGGTGAGATCAGCACAAGTCTAACCCCGTAGCCCGTCCAGGGTTCGGGGCAACTCGGTGGATCGTGAAACTAATAGCCTATTTGGTTACACGCATATGTCCTGGCCAGGCTATGGAGATACAATGTCAGTGCGTTTGGATGTCTGAACCAAGCCATCAGCCTGTCCCCCGCCAAGCAAAAGCAGATCATGAGCCTGGCTCCTAAGAAACGAAAATGAAATCTATTTATTCAGAGCTGGCTCCCGGAATGTAGTGTATTAGTAAGCAAATATGGTATTAGCAAATAATTAGCAAGTTTTAAAGTTAGTTAGAATATTTATATTAAGGCTTAACATGGTAAAATTAACTAGTATTCAGTTGATTCAAACAATATAAATATTGCCTTAGTACTTGTTTTTTATTTCAATTTAATATGATGGATTCTAGTGAAGCCAACCAAACAGACGTTCTACTCGGCCCGGTTTTTCTAGATTAGTAAAGCAAACAACAATCATGCAGTTGCATGTCGCCTATCCCTACCAAGCCTGGCTCGGCAAGCCAGGCTCCGTCAGGAAACCAAATGCATGCTATAAGTTGTCTATGTTAGATGTGCCCTTTGAAATGCTGTTCCTTTCACATGCTAGAGAGTGAATAATATGTTCCAATATTTCTAATAAAATTAAGGAATAAACTACTAAAAACTTTGTATTGTTTGCTATGACATTTTCAAGTGGTATGTTTGTTTTTTGACATCTTTGGACCTTGTAGCCATTGTAGGATTGATCCCAAGCAAGACAACAACAAAAATCGACCATAAACCTAAGGTCGACCACAAGGAAATAAAAAAAGGCATCAAATTCTTCTCTCTGAACTTGAACCAGAGAGACAGATTGGACGAGGTCAGGGAAGAAAGTGACTTCTATTTTTGTCTAATCCCACTTCTCTCTCCTCAGAAGACATAGCCATTGTAAATTTTTACCATAGTTACTACCATGCAAGTGGTCGTACATATGCTTAAGGCTAATAATGTGTATGCATAGTGTGCATGCCCTTAGACATCTTTAATATGGACATACGTCAACCATTATGCTGGTCTCAGATGCCCTGCTAGTTTTCTGTGCGCGCGGCTCACTTGACTCTGGCCCTTATAAAAGGATGGGAGACCAACATTTTATTGCTCTAGACAGCAGTATTTGTGTAGATAGAGAAGTTAAAAATGCGAAAGGACATTGAGAGGAAGCAAAACGTGAAAAAATATAGAGCGCATGGTGAGAATAGGAGACATTAGGAAAGAATGGATTCTTGCTCCATGACACTAGTTACCATCAAGCGGGTGCAAGAGTTCATCAACTCTCTAAAATCGTACAGCCTGTCTCCATAATCTGTCAATATCTGACACTGTAGTAACTAGACGCTCTACTCCCACTGTTGCGAGCGAGTCCGGAAATGGCTCCGCGCGGTGTGGCGGCGGCCGGTGCCTCCCTACGCTCCATGCGGGTCAATGGGAGCACTAGCAAAGGTTTCTGGGCGAGCTTAGCTCAGATCCGTCTGGGCCAGTGACGAGTCTCCTTCTTGAAGGCATCATTGAAGAACCTTTTCATGCCGTCTCCTAGTTCGACCCGCTCAACACCTCGGCACAAGGATCGGGCGAAAGCCTTGCCAAGCCCCTGCGGAGTCTCCCCTTCCGACTTGGCTGACGATGATTACGTTGCGGCGTCACTCACCTCCCTGAAGGCATCGTTGAAGAGTTCATGTGCCTTGGTGTTGTTCTTTCTTCTCTTTTTAGTGGATGTGCCACCGTTTGTACAAAATGTCTTGTAAAACTAAAACTATATAATTGGCCGTTTTGAGCAAATATATGAAATCAGGTGGGGAACGCCTCGCCCCGTTGACCTTCAAAAAAAAACTGCCACGACACAGTTGCCGGTGACCCCAAAATGCTACAGTAGCAAGATGGTGTGGTGACACAATTGAGTTCCCACTAAAGATGGTGTGGTGACACAATTGATTTTTGCCATTGTCTGAAGCGTGGAGTGTGTTGTGGTATAAAGAAAATAATGAGGTGCCTATGATTAATTAACTAAGCAGCAAGTTCTCAAAATCTTCTATGCTCTATGTAGGGCAGTGTTACACTTTGCCGCAGACAATCCTCTATTTTATCAACTTTGCTAGTTATCATTAGTTGTGTTATTAACTAATGGAGTGTTTGGTTGTAGAACCAATCTATTCTAGATAAGGTGATACATCATGAGCTCATCCCTCAAATTTAGTGAAATAACCTCATCCCTTATACTAGTATTGTTGGTGTTATGGACTCGGGATACCTCATCGTCTGGAGAAGAGCCCAATACAAATAGGGTGGGGCCGAAGCTTTGAAGGTGAAGCCCAACTCGGGCAGGGTATATCAAGGCTTGGGAAGCAAGTTGCTGGCTGAGGGATACTTGAAGACCAAGATTTTCCTGTAGGTACAGTTCCATAGAATCCAATAGTTTTACCTGTAACCTATTAGTAAACCTGCATGTAAAACAATTAGGACTCGAATTGCACCCCTACCTCGCAAACTATATGACTATATAAGGTGAGGCAGGGAATCCCTGATCGACATCGAGGCAACTCATAGCAATCTAGGCTAGACTCAAAATAGATTGACCAAACACATCAGGCTAGACAAACACCTTGGATACGGAGAAACGACCAAAACAAAAATTGTAGTACTCGACTATATCTACAACTTTGTAGTTGAAAACTTTTTTATTTAAATTCGTTTAGGGTCCCAAATACTCATTTCAAAATATAGAAAAGTGAATAAAGGGGAATGGATAAGCCTTATAGACACAACTATCTTAGAGGTGGAGTGCATGGTTAGAGGAGCTACAAGTGAAGCCAAACGTTTTAGGTTTGAACCCCTGTTGGCGCGTAGCGCGCACATTTTTATGTGACTTGCGACATGAGACCAAAAAATCGCCAGACGGGGCCTCCCAGGACTAAAAAAGATGCTATTTTTTGTCCAGATTATGGATTTTTGGGGGATTTCTAGAAAACAATTTCTAGAGGCGACTGTAACTAGAAATTGATTTGTAGAGGCAATTATAAATCGCTAATTTGTAGCCCTACGCTAGAGTAGAGATGGCTGGCCCAGCTGTCTTTGTAGAGCATCTACGTACAGAAGCTGGTTAGTGACCCACCTTCTGTGACGACAGTCACTTCGTCAGAGCAGACAAGCAATGACAGGAAACAAGTTGTTATCGTCATAATCTAATTATGACAGAAGCCTAAATTCCTTGTAGTGAGCTGTCTCTACAAATGGTGGTTGTAGTAGTGCATGCATGCAAGATACGGCAAGCAGAAAGCCGAGGATAAGGACAACTAGAATCCCTATTCGCTGAAGAAGAAGGGTAAAAAGTTCTCATGCGATCTAATTTCTCCTTGTGCATTCACTTCTCCACGTTTTGGCAATGCAAGCAATGCAAACATCTGAGAGCCTTATCTGTTCAGTTTTTTTTTTTATTGTTTGAACTAGCTGGAGTAACAAAAGCTAAGCTCCAATGTCTATCCATACCCTTAATGGCACAATAGTCGCAAAAAAAATACCCTTAATGGCACAATTCATTAGCCTTTACTAAAGCTTTGAAGCCAGCTCCGACTGTAGAAAATTAAATTTACATATTCATATGCAGCCACATAGATGTTATTACTCGATCTCTCACATGATCTCACCTACTCAGCAACAATATGCAATGCTTCGGGAGCACAGCTATATATATTTGCAAAGCATCGTCACACATGCTCATTCGCGCCCTTATTTCACAAATCACCATTATTGTTACCCGTAGCAACAGAAATGAGCTTAGTCCACAAATCACCATTGCCTGTAGCAACAAAAAAAATTGAAGAAAGATAGAGTTATATAATCAGTGGAAAGACAAACATGTACATACATATATAATCCTAGTTGACGGGAACTGTTCTAGCATTTTGTTGACGGGAAATTTCTCTATAGGCCTCTATAGGAATCGGAGTCACCAAAAATTTCTCTACCATTATACAAAGATCTTGTTGACGGGAACTGTTCTAGCATTTTGTGTGTGTGTGTGTGTGTGGTGGGGGAGGGGGGGGGGGGGGATGGTTTCCATAGCAGTGGGGCATCATCATTTCATTATCTGCTGGCATGCTGTCTCTCAATCAATGATGAGTCATGGGTTTGGATCCAAGGAACAGAGCTGAGACACAAGGACAAACAAAAGTCAGCCTGTTCGGGAGGCCGTATCGTATCGTGGATTATTTACTGCTGGCTGGTTTGGTGTGAGAGAAAAACACTGTTCCCGGCTAGAAATTTACGATCATTTACAAGCAAGCTACGATCCTCGCACTTTTTCACTCTTAATAAAGTGTGTCGAACAAGAAAATAGAAGCAATATAAAACAGAAAATAAACTTCTATGAAAATGGAAGGTGACAATAATTATGTATAGTAGTTCCATGTCAATATCATTTCTGTACTGGGAATGCTAGCGGCCTAGCGCCAGCTGTGTTGAAGTCTGAAGCTAGCATAGCTAGCTATTATCATAAATGGCTGTGTTGCAGTGCTGCCTATTTAGCAACGCAACAGCACATGCCGTGAGAAGCAATCCCACCATGATTTGTGCTCATATTGTAGCTATTTTAAGTTTGTATAGTCAAGATTGATTTGTTGTATTGCCAAGACTTAAAAAGGCTTTGAATTACATGAGGATTAATCGGAAGAGCACTTGCTACTCATGCATAAAGCAAGCTGCTAGGTCAGATCTCACAAAGTAGATTACGTACATGGTGCGATTCGGTGTCACGATGCAAATAAATGGAAGCAAATAAACCTGTCATGTTGTCCATCGTCTTGTCATTACCTACCTATGAAATAAATGGAAGCAAAGCAATAATATGCTGGGATGCTTTGATTGTGGGACTATCGCTAGCTAATAGCTATATATATTTTCAACAAGCAACGCACCACCATCGCACTTGCCCTTTCCTACCCTTTACCCTTTATTTAGGTCACCTGAACCGCCTAAGGAAGTTAACATGCAATGGAAGAGGAAGAAATAAAAGACCAAATCGCATAGGCACCAGGAATGGAAGTTGTTGGGAAATAGCCTGCCACCATGATTTTGTCAAGCACTCTTCCTGCACACACTACACTACCAGGATTCAGAGTTTCTTGGCGACTATGCAGAAAATTTTATATTGGCAATGTCAGCGGCAGTCTGATGAGAAAATTATTTAATTGCCAACACCGTCATTTTCTCCTACAAGTAGTGTGTGCAGTCTTAAGGAAGAGCTGATTGACAAGGACTACAGCCTATAAGTGATACTCACAACTGTAGCCCATACATGTACTAGCTTGTTAGAGGATTGTAGGCACAGGGTTGCTATGCTGTGCTGATGTGCACATGCTGAGATGTATGCTCCTGGAGTTCGTGTGTTTGTGTGTTCATCAAGTTCTAGCCAATCGAGTTGAATCTTGGTTCCAACACGTGCCATCCATAATACATTGTCACAGAGGGACCCACTGGCTCCACTCTTGGGCTCTCTTGCAGCCCTTATAGATGTCATAAAAGTGAAGATTTATATGGCTTACCAAATCCTAGAACACTACTACTATAAATCGGTATACGTACAAAAGGATTCATTTAATATTATCAGAGGCGGCATGATCTCCCTACCTCAGCGAATATGCCTCTATAAATGAGAGGAATTTCAGAGGTAGAATGCCCCTACACCTGTGAAAATGGCAACTACAGAGGCTGCAGGTATCATAAGACACAAGACTCTTTGTTAATACAAAACAAAACAAAAAAGAAGCAGCTCCTCAACACTGGCTGGGTCCTCGCATTTTGTCACCCGGATCCATGCCGCCACGCCGATAATTCACACTAGGGCTAGGGCATCGACAACCGAGTCAGCAACAAGGTTGTGGAGCTTGATGACCGCCGCATCTTGGCATTTGGTGGATCCAACAATCCTTCGGCGGATCCTGGCCAATGGTGTGGGTTTAGGGTGCATGCACAACGTGGACTATCAGTGGGAGAGGATCTAGGCACACGGGATGAGAAAAGGCCGGATCCAGGCACAAACGGATGGAGATGCATGGGATGGATAGGTTGAAAAATAGCTACCTTTGGCAGGTAGTTTAATTCCGGAGACGCCGGCTCAGGTTGAACTTCAGACCAGGAGCAGAATTGTCATGGCTGTGGGACAAGTGTACATCACATATTTACACTGTTAAAAGCCATTCAGCTAACCCGGCCCAGACGTACTTCCACATCCTCTAGATACATCCTAGGCCATTATTTCTGTTTTTAAAAAGATACTTTATATATTATTTCTAGCCATCTACGTACGTACCAAGAGTAACTACAAACATATCTAACATTTCCGTGGCATTATATGTAACATCCGGTTTTAAGAACAAAACCAGATACACACCATATGTAAGCCTAAGAAGTCAAATCTCACATATAGCTACAAATAAGGGTAATATCAATAGACAATGCTTAAATATATAACGTATTAGTATAAAGAATATAACCTCAGAGTATAGACAGCGGAAAGACAACTCCGATCATCAGGCGAAGACTCCAATCCATAGGGACAACTGACTGGTTGATCACAAGCCTAATTCCTTCAAACCCAAGCAATCTGGTACCCATCCGGGATTTTTACAAAGATTTAAAAAGTAAAGCAAGCGTAAGTACATGTCGTACTCAACAAATATAACATGGGGTTCATGAGGCTCAAAAGGCTGACACTAGTTAACTGCGATTGGCTTTTAATGAATCATCTTTTAGCAATTGGGAGTAGCAACAAGTTTATCTCAAGCCCATAAACACATGATCAGGTAAACATGAATAATGAATAGCATAAACAGTCATCATTAGTGAGCAATTTCATCACCATTATCATCTGTGTTCATCATCTATTCCATAAGGGTTCCAAGGCCGCTCGTGACCGTGAGCACGATTGATATACCAGTTTTACACTCTACAGAGGTTGTACACTTTCACTGTGAGTCGTGATTTACCCTTTCACCCGAGGTGATCACCCTCTTGACCCACTACTAAGAAAGGTCGGCAGGGTTCACTATGAAGCCTTTCAAAGGTTCGTCTAACAAGTTAGGGCCATTAGATTCACTTGGCAAACAGATGTAGAGCCCCCCCTTCCCGATGGCATATTAACACGCAGCCTATACACATGGAGATAGAGGCCGCACTATACCCGATTCGGCAAGCCATTCTTACACCAATAAAGGTAACCACTAACAAGCTAGAAAAGGTCCTCATACTGAGCTAAAGCCAGAGCCATGTAGCCCTCACAGCTGTACTGTAAGTCCCGGATGATCACTTACAGATAAGTCCTTAGGGAGAGAAATCTATAGCACCATAAAAACAGCCCAATGCTCTAGCTCCCTGATTTCATGTTGCTAAAAAGCATCTTTTAGTGTTTATTGCATATACCATTAGTCAAGTTACAAGATCATGGTTGTAGTTTGAGCACTAGCAAAGCTACCCAATGCAATAACCCAAAGGTATCAAGGTACAAGTCCAAAAGACTAGGATATCCTTAGTGGTAGTCAAGGTAGACACATGCAATATGTATTAAGTGATTAAAGGTGTATAGGACAACAAGAAAGATCCCATGCTATACTTGCCTTAAAACACCGATCCTTCGGTAAGCTTTAATCTTCAACGTTCTTTTTCTTCTTGATCACCACGTATATCTCACCGACTGGACATAATCATAAAGCACCACACAAATATCCGTACAATCATACACGAAGCAACAATAGATCTAAATTAGAATAGTACACCAAATAGAAAATCAAGATGAAAAGTTTGTAAAACGAATCTACGTCTCACTACAAACACATAGACTCGAGAACACGCTAATCGGAGCTACGGTTGGAAAGATACAACTACCGAAAGATTTACTTTACACACGAAAAAGAAAATTATAGACTTAATTTATTTAACTATATAAAAGCTCATATAAATTGGATTAAATCAAATTTAGATTTGAGTTATAAAACTAAAGTAAAACAAATCATATTTTATTTACAAAACCCAGTTGCATAATTATTAATCAAGATATGATTTAAACCATGAAATTTTAGAAATATTCATATGGTAACCACTGTTGCTAACACGTAGACCTCGTCGCTATGAATCTAACGCAACTTGAATGGGTCAAAACGGATCTAAAATGCAGAAGATATGAAATAAACAAGATTTCCTTTGACAAAATAATAGATTAAATCTAATCACGAATTTTAAAAGTTGAAAACACATCTAACAGTAGTATGAACATGTAAATTATGAAATTACGAACCTAACGCAATTTGAACGGGTCAAATCGGAGTTAAAACGGAGAAGTTTTGGCTAAAACAAAATTAGTGGCAATTCTGTAAATAGTTGAAAACGTATTTTTGATCTAAACCGACGAAACTACGCTTTCAAAAGAAGAAAACATAAACTGTGAAGTACGCCATGGACCGCGGGTTCTAATTGGAAGAAACCGAGGGACTCTTTTGCAATTAGCACAGCGAAGGGGTATGTTCTGTTATCGGTAGTGGATCAAAATCGGGCGGCCAGGATTTGATAGGCGGTGGAAGAGGGAGGAGACTGTTGCCGGCGTTGTCAAGGACGGCAGCGGCGCCATGGCCGGCGAATGAAGCTCGGCGGCGGAACTCCAAAACAGCTTACAGGGCCCGATTTTCGACGGAGAAGACACGGGAGGAGCTAGGAGGTCAAGGCGAGCTTACCTGGAGCACTGGTGGGGACCTCCAAGCACCGGAGACGGCTTGGTGAAGCGGACGGCAGGCGGCGGCGCTCGGTTGCGGTGCGGCTACGGCGCTCGAGCGATGGTGGCTGCGAATCTAGAGCAAGGGATTGGAAGAGGAGGGCACGACATCCGCTATTTATGTCCCTGGAACCTTGGGAGGCACGGCAAGTGGCGGGAGGCGTGAGCGGGGTGGACACGGCCGGTGCGCGGAGTCCAGCACGGCTACGCGCAAGGAGGAAGACGCCCTGGCGAGCGGGCCCGGTCGTCAGCGACAGAGGAAGAATGGAGAGCAGCCGGCGTCAGCGCGGATTGGGCTGGCGCACAGGGTGGGCCACGGGCAGCGCTGCTGGGCCACGCGGAGCTAGAGGCGGGAGCGGGCTACAGCTTGGGCTTGCTTGCCAGGCCACGCGGACGGGATTGGGCCACTGTAACACCCGAAAATTTGTCACTTTTGAAAATAGAGTTAAAATGATTTATTTGTGAATTTTTATGCGCATGAAAACATAGGAAAATAAAATTTTTCATTAATTTAAAATTTATCATAAGGTAGAAACATGTTTGTCGCATTTATGCCGGTCGCACCTCGTGTTTCTATGTGCAAAATTGTATGTTTTTTATACGTTTAGAAGACGAATATCTATCTATAGGAATTTTCCAGTTTCTTTCTGGAATTTAATTCCTACCTCCTTCACCTTAATCTTTATGTTCCAAGTTTCCAACAATCTTTTTATGAGCTCTAAATACTTTATTTAGGTTCATCATGTTTCAAAGTGTCTCTGGGAATTTTCCCCAAATTTTCGGAGGTCTCGGAGTATTTTTCGTGGCTTAAATATCAATTCTGGACTTTTCTAGAATTATTTTATCCACGGAATTAATTAATTCCGAAAATAATAAATCTCTCATTTTTTTTCCAACGCTCAAAGCCCATGTGCAATAATCCTAGTAAATCTGAAAGGCCTATGCATTTATTTATTAATGGGCTTTAATGTTTATTTAGGCCCATTAATGCACGCGGATGGTGCAACGTCAATTAGTACCATATCGCTAGTTGACGGGGACGTGGGGAGTTTTTCTTCCTATATATATCTACCAACCCCTTGGGCAAAACACACCAAAACTACCGTATGAGGAGCCCCTAGTTTAGGAAATCTCTCATGTAGTAAATTATATTTTTTTTCCTCCTTCTTCGCCGTCGCTGAAGCCGTCTCTGCCGCCGTGCTCGCCGTTTGCTGCCTCGCTGCTGCCAAGGACTCCGCACCGGTTTTTGCTTCAAGGAAGGTCACCATCGCACCGCCGAGCCCTGCGTTGCCTCGCTCCGTTTCCGTCCGTTGTCTGCCATCTAAAATTCCCTTGGTGAGTTCTCCTTGTTGCTCTGTGTCTTCCCATACACTTGACGCAGGAAACCGAGGTCTCTAGGCTCCGTTCGTGTTAAGCCTGTGAGCTCTCGCCGTTACCCATGGACGTACGATCACCGTGCCGGCCTTCTTCACCGGTGCTGGCTGCTCTAGTGGTGCCTGACCCACAGGCCACAGCCGAGATGAGTGAGCAGCTCCCTGCGCTCCCTCTGCACACATGCGCAAGAACGCTGCTGCGTCGAAGCACCGGACATGGCACCACCGGCGTGAGCCTGCATGCGTTGCGCTGTGCCGATCTGCTAGCTAGCTTGATGACGTCATATGAGATCATGCATGAGTTTTGTGGCCGTTTTTCTTTAAGAAAACAAACCTTGAAATACAATAGAAATACTCATGCCGTCCGTTTTTAGATCGATGGCTCAGATTAAAACATACCCCTTCGCTGTTATTTTTGCTAAAGAGACCCTGTATTTTCGGAAAATAAACCCGCAGTCCAAAATATGTTTACAGATTTTATTTTCTAAGCACATTTTGTTTCGGTTAAGTCTAAAATATGTTTTTAGCTATTTACAGATTTACCACTGATTTTGTTTTAGCCATAACTTTTCCGTTTTAACTCCGATTTGATCCGTTCAAATTGCATTAGGTTCATAATTTCATAATCTATGTGTTCATACTACTGTTCAGTATGTTTTAACTTTTAAAATTCATGATTAGATTTAATCTATTATTCTATTAAAAGAAATCTTGTTTAAATCATATCTTCTGCGTCTTAGATCCGTTTTAGTCCATTCAAGTTGCGTTAGATTCATAGCGTCAAGATCTACGCGTTAGTAATAGTGTTTATCATGTCACTAATACTGAAATTTTATGGTTTGAATCATATCTTAAATAACATTTATGCAACTGGATTTTATAAATAGAACATGATTTGTTTCACTTTAGTTTTATAAATCAAATCTAAATTTGACTTAAATTATAATCTCTATGAAATATCTTATATATGTTTTTATATATTTAAAACACATAAAGCTAATAGTTTTATATTTTCTCCTATGAGTGAATCTATCGGTAGATGTATCTTTTTCACCGAAACTCCGATTAGTGTGCTTTTCGCGTCTGTGTGTTCGTAGCGAGACGTAGATTTGTTTCATAAACTTTTCATCTTGATTTATGTTTGGTGTACTGTTTTAATTTAGATCTATTGTTTGCCTCGTGTATGATTGCATGGATGCTTGTGTGGTGCTTTATGATTTCGCCTAGTCGGTGAGATATACATGGTGATCAAGAAGAGAAAGAAGAACATTGAAGATTAAAGCTTACCGAAGGATTGGTGTTTTAAGACAAGTATAGCATGGGATCTTCCTTGTTACCTATTCACCTTTAATCATTTAATTCATATCGCATGTGTCTACCTTGACTACCACTAAGGATATCCTAGTCTTTTGTACTTGTACCTTGACTCCTATAGGGTATTGCATTGGGTAGTATGATGCTTAGTGCTCAACTACAACCATGATCTTGTAACTTGACTCATGGAATATGCAATAAACATTAAAAGATGCTTTTTAGCAATATGGAACAAAGGGGCTAGAGCATTGGGCTGTTTTATGGTGCTCTAGATTACTCTCTCTAAGGACTTATCTGTAAGTGATCATCCGAGACTTACAGTACAGCTGTGAGGGCTACATGGCTCTGGCTTTAGCTCAGTATGAGGACCTTTTCTAGCTTGTTAGTGGTTACCTTTACTGGCGTAAGAATGACTTGATGAATTGGGTATAGTGCGGCCTCTGTCCCCTTGAGTATAGGCTGTGTGTCCTTGTGCCATCGGGAAGGGGGGCTCTATATCTGTTTGCCGAGTGAATCTAATGACCCTAACTTGTTAGACGAACCTTTGAAAGGCTTCATAGTGAACCCTGCCGCCTTCCTTGGAAGTGGGTCAAGAGATTAGCTACCTCGGGCGAAAGGGTAAATCACGACTCACAGTGAAAGTGTATAACCTCTGCAGAGTGTAAAACTAATATATCAGTCATGCTCACGGCCACGAGCGGCCTTGGAACATTTACGGAATAGAAGATGAACACTAATGATACCGATGATAAAGATGCTCACTAATGATTACTGTTTATGATATTCATTATTCATGTTTACCTGATCATGTGTTTATATGGGCTTGTGTTAAACTTGTTGCTACTCAATTGCTAAAATCATGACTTATTAAAAGCTAATCGCAGTGAACCAGTGTCAGCCTTTTGAGCCTCATGAACCCCATGTTATATTTGTTGAGTATGACATGTACTTACGCTTGCTTTATTTTACACATACTTGGAAAAATCCCGGATGGGTACCAAATTGCTAGAGTTTGGAGGAATTAGGCTTGTGATCAACCAGTCAGTTGTCCCTGTGGAATTGGAGTTTTCACTCGAAGATCGGAGTTGTCTTTCCACTGTCTATACTCCAAGGTTATACTCTCTATACTAAGTACGTTATGTAATTGAGCATTGTCTATTGATATTACCCTTATTTGTAGCTATATGTGAGATTTGACTTCCTGGGCTCACATATGGTGTGTATCTGGTTTTGTTCTTAAAACCGGGTGCTACAGCCACGGGCACGGGAGCAGGCCTACAGGCCGGAAGCGGAGAAGGGAAAGAGAGGAGACCAAGCAGCTTGGGCCGGCAGGAGAAAAAAAAACTGAGAGAGAGAGGGAGAGCTTTGTTCATTTTTTTTCCAAATCCCTTTTTTTCTTATTTCAAATCCAATTCAAATATGAATCAAACCAAATTTGAATGGAGTTTCAAATACTCTTTTTAACTTAATAAGAAATTTTGGTAAGTTCTCAAAAACAAATTTTACCACTTTTAAATCCTCTTATTTTGTAATTCTCTTTTCCTTCTTTTCTTTTACTTCAAAGTCGTTTTTAATTTCATTTGTAAAAGCAATTTAACCTATTTGAAATTTTCAATCAAAACCACTCAACCAAATAAATCAAATGCAAAGGCATGTATGCTCAAACATGTTGCTAAACCTTATGATGAATTTTAATTTAATGAAAATTTTATTTTCCTATATTTTATGAGCACAGAATTCAGAAATAAATCATTTTATTCCTATTTTCAAAAGAGGTAAATTTTGGGGTGTTACAATTCTACCCCCCTTAAGATGAATCTCGTCCCCGAGATTCGGACGACGTCGACCAGGAGATAGGAATACTCCGTCTTTGGATTATTCTTTACTTCCTCGCGCAATTCCATCTTCTCGATAAGGATCCCACTTTACTTTGCCTACCTATTAACCTTACTCCAAATACCTTATCAAACTAATTCCAAGATTCTAACAGGTACTCCAAACAACTCTCAGGTATCTCCAATCACTAGGCCACTTTTCCTTTTTAGTCCATACTATCAAAACATTCACCTTCCAACGAAGCCTGACGAATCTCCTGGTCAGAAGGAAATCCTACTACCAATCTTCAAAACATTAGTGATTTCGGTTAAGTTGCTCAAACTTGGAATACAATTCTTAGTTCTTGGTGTCACCCGAACCTTCTTAGCATGATTCTCCGTTGCTAAGGGCATCGGCTGCGACTTTTGCTTCTCCAAGTGATAGCACTTTTCCAAGTCATAATCAATTTCATTCCAACGAGGTTATCACAAGCTCAAGACCAACTTAGTGAGGATGTCCTGTAGATTCTTGTGATCCTCCTAGATGTCACTTTTACTTCTAAAAAGACAGCACTTTCATGCTCCACAATGGATAACTCCATATGCATGTTAGGTAGTTCAACTCACGCTTCCTTAGTTGACTTAGTGAACAAGCCACTAATTTTCTTTCCGTATAAGCACACATTCCACATCTTGACAAGGCGCATCATTATAGATACGAAGCTCTCATTTGGATCTGGCAAAACTAATACATAGGTTTTACTTCAACATTTTCTTGAATTCCTTCAAACACTTAACTGAGGTCTTAAAAACTTCTCCAGTAGCTCTATCAATATCTTGATGATCTTGGTTAAACTTTCCTTTAACCTTTAATCAAACCTCATTGAGACTCTAAACTTCTTTCACATCTTTGGGTACCACCACGCTTCCGCTGCGCAAACTAGAACGTAGGATACTTCACCTTACAAATTCTTCAACTTGGCTACCCCCCTTAAGAAAAGATAAAGTAGGGGACACCAAGCATAGCTTGCACATTCTTCTAGATGAGCTAACTAGTATCAAGATGTTCTGACATCCCAATGATACTCTTGTGTATGGGCAAGAACAAGAAACCTGAAATTCCTGGCGAGATGAAAAACAGCAGCGCAGTAAAATAACTGTAACTCTCATTCTGTGAATCCAATGAAGTTGTAGCTTATACCGTTGGAAAGCTAATAAAATTTCCCACAAGTTCCTTATAGAACACTTCTCCAAATTCTGTAGTTAACTTGGTCAAAAACAGTGCACAACAGAAACTACTCCAGATTCCAAACAGCACAGATGCATCGCCTTGTGATTTTCGTATCTCCGTAACCAAAATAGTTATCAGGCTGATTCTTGCGCTCAGAGAAAGATATGGAAGTGTACTATTGTCCAGAATTTGTCCATAATTTTAGGTCATCCAAGATTAGAGATATAAGTCAAAGAGTGCAGACTGCTTTGAAAGGACAGGACAGGGAGAACAGAAGAAAACCATAACCTAACTATTTATTGCACTAATCCTTATACCTTAGGCCGGTAAACTAAATGAAATTGTGGGAACACCCAACAAGATCATTGGAATCATTACAAAGATTCAAAACAATCATAAGCATAATGATAATTCAACAAGCAATAAAGATGCACAATTCAATCATTGATTCAGCGTGCGATACTATCGTCCTTGTTGTATTAGGGGTAACAATCCTAAGACTTATCTTCAGATTACGCAAGAATGTGATGAGAGATAGTTCTAAAAGCATATCAAACCAAGGAGTGAAGATGAGAACCAAGACTTTAAAATAAGCATCAAGGAGGAGATAAATATCAAGGATAGATATATAGTAGAGAAGAAAATATCAAGATTTATAGAACAAGGATTTTATAGCAATTTCAAAACCTTAAGACGGCCAATTTCTAACTAGACTTGCGTTCTACAGTCAGCATTGCTCTGATACCACTTTGTAACACCCGATTTTAAGAATAAAACCAGATACACACCATATGTGAGCCCAGGAAGTCAAATCTCACATATAGCTACAAATAAGGGTAATATCAATAGACAATACTTAAATACATAATGTATTAGTATAAAGAATATAACCTCAGAGTATAGACAGCGGAAAGACAACTCCGATCATCAGGCGAAGACTCCAATCCACAGGGACAACTGACTGGTTGATCACAAGCCTAATTCCTCCAAACCCAAGCAATCTGGTACCCATCCGGGATTTTTCCAAAGATTTAAAAAGTAAAGCAAGCATAAGTACATGTCGTACTCAACAAATATAACATGGGGTTCATGAGGCTCGAAAGGCTGACACTGGCTAACTGCGATTGGCTTTTAATGAATCATCTTTTAGCAATTGGGAGTAGCAACAAGTTTATCTTAAGCCCATAAACACATGATCAGGTAAACATGAATAATGAATAGCATAAACAGTCATCATTAGTGAGCAATTTCATCACCATTATCATCTGTGTTCATCATCTATTCCGTAAGGGTTCCAAGGCCGCTCGTGACCGTGAGCACGGCTGATATACCAGTTTTACACTCTGCAGAGGTTGTACACTTTCACTGTGAGTCATGATTTACCCTTTTGCCCGAGGTGATCACCCTCTTAACCCACTACTAAGGAAGGTCGGCAGGGTTCACTACGAAGCCTTTCAAAGGTTCGTCTAACAAGTTAGGGCCATTAGATTCACTCGGCAAACAGATGTAGAGCCCCCCTTCCCGATGGCACATTGACACGCAGCCTATACACATGGGGATAGAGGCCGCACTATACCCGATTCGGCAAGCCATTCTTACACCAATAAAGGTAACCACTAACAAGCTAGAAAAGGTCCTCATACTGAGCTAAAGCCAGAGCCATGTAGCCCTCACAGCTGTACTGTAAGTCCCGGGTGATCACTTATAGATAAGTCCTTAGGGAGAGGAATCTAGAGCACCATAAAAACAGCCCAATGCTCTAGCCCCCTGATTCCATGTTGCTAAAAAGCATCTTTTAGTGTTTATTGCATATACCATTAGTCAAGTTACAAGATCATGGTTGTAGTTTGAGCACTAGCAAAGCTACCCAATGTAATAACCCAAAGGTATCAAGGTACAAGTCCAAAAGACTAGGATATCCTTAGTGGTAGTCAAGGTTGACACATGCAATATGTATTAAGTGATTAAAGGTGTATAGGACAACAAGAAAGATCACATACTATACTTGCCTTAAAACACTGATCCTTCGGTAAGCTTTAATCTTCAACGTTCTTTTTCTTCTTGATCACCACGTATATCTCAATGACTGGACATAATCATAAAGCACCACACAAATATCCGTACAATCATACATGAAGCAACAATAGATCTAAATTAGAACAGTACACCAAACAGAAAATCAAGATGAAAAGTTTGTAAAACGAATCTATGTCTCACTACAAACACATAGACGCGAGAACACGCTAATCGAAGCTACGGTTGGAAAGATACAACTACCGAAAGATTTACTTTACACACGAAAAAGAAAACTATAGGCTTCATTTATTTAACTATATAAAAGCTTATATAAATTGGATTAAATCAAATTTAGATTTTAGTTATAAAACTAAAGTAAAACAAATCATATTTTATTTACAAAACCCTGTTACATAATTATTCATCAAGATATGATTTAAACCATGAAATTTTAGAAATAGTCATATGGTAACCCCTGTTGCCAACATGTAGACCTCGTCGCTATGAATCTAACGCAACTTGAATGGGTCAAAACGGATCTAAAACGCAGAAGATATGAAATAAACAAGATTTCCTTTGACAAAATAATAGATTAAATCTAATCATGAATTTTAAAAGTTGAAAGCACATCTAACAGTAGTATGAACATGTAAATTATGAAATTACGAACCTAACGCAATTTGAACGGGTCAAATCGGAGTTAAAACGGAGAAGTTTTGGCTAAAACAAAATCAGTGGCAATTCTGTAAATAGTTGAAAACTTATTTTTGATCTAAACCGACGAAACTACGCTTTTAAAAGTAGAAAACGTAAACTGTGAAGTACGCCATGGACCGCGGGTTCTAATTGGAAGAAACCGAGGGACTCTTTTGCAATTAGCACAGCGAAGGGGTATCTTCTGTTATCGGTCGTTGGATCAAAATCGGACGGCCAGGATTTGATAGGTGGTGGAAGAGGGAGGAGACTGTTGTTGGCGTTGTCAGGGACGGCAGCGGCACCATGGTCGGTGAATGAAGCTCGGCGGCGGAACTCCAAAACAGCTTACAGGGCCCGATTTTCGACGGAGAAGACACGGGAGGAGCTAGGAGGTCGAGGCGAGCTTACCTAGAGCACTAGTGGGGACCTCCAAGCACCGGAGATGGCTCGCAGCTTGGTGAAGCAGACGGCAGGCGGCGGCGCTCGGTTGCGGTGCGGCTACGGCGCTCGGGCGATGGTGGCTGTGAATCTAGAGCAAGGGATTGGAAGAGGAGGGCACGTCATCCACTATTTATGTCCCTGGAACCTTGGGAGGCACGGCAAGTGGCGGGAGGCGTGAGCGGGGTGGACACGGCCGGCGGCTCGGAGTCCAGCACGGCTACGCGCAAGGAGGAAGACACCCTGGCGAGCGGGCCCAGTCGTCAGCGACAGAGGAAGAATGGAGAGCAGCCGGCGTCAGCGCGGATTGGGCTGGCGCACAGGGTGGGCCGCGGGCAGCGCTGCTGGGCCACACGGAGCTAGAGGCGGGAGCGGGCTGTAGCTTGGGCTTGCTTGCCAGGCCACGCGGGCGGGATTGGGCCATGGGCACGGGAGCAGGCCTACAGGCCGGAAGCGGAGAAGGGAAAGAGAGGAGACTAAGCAGCTTGGGCCAGCGGGAGAAAAAAAAACTGAGAGAGAGAGGGAGAGCTTTGTTCATTTTTTTTCCAAATCCTTTTTTTTTCTTATTTCAAATCCAATTCAAATATGAATCAAACCAAATTTGAATGGAGTTTCAAATACTCTTTTTAACTTAATAAGAAATTTTGGTAAGTTCTCAAAAACAACACTTTTAAATCCTCTTATTTTGTAATTCTCTTTTCCTTCTTTTCTTTTACTTCAAAGCCATTTTTAATTTCATTTGTAAAAGCAATTTAACCTATTTGAAATTTTCAATCAAAACCACTCAACCAAATAAATCAAATGCAAAGGCATGTATGCTCAAACATGTTGCTAAACCTTATGATGAATTTTAATTTAATGAAAATTTTTATTTTTCTATATTTTATGAGCACAAAATTCAGAAATAAATCATTTTATTCCTATTTTCAAAAGAGGCAAATTTTGGGGTGTTACATTATATAAATGAACTGGTCTTCTATTCATGTTAGTAGGAATAGAAGGCGTCAGGAAAGAGGAAACAGCCAAAGGGCCTCTAGTCCAGTTGGTCAAAGTATCTCGGCGGCACTCCTCAGTTCCTGGGTTCGACTCCCCGTGTGAGCGAATTTCAGGCTGAGGTTAAAAAAAATCCCTCGTTCTTTCCATATCCAAAGCACTAGGGGGCACGGGCCCAATTCTCACTTGGGTGACGAAAAGCCACCGTGGAAGGGTGGGGCGGGGGTTCGAGGGTTTTCTCAGCGGCCAGTCTTAACCCCTTCAGGTCGAGTTTTTAGGAAAGAGGAAACACCACTAGTAGAGAACAGACCTTTGATCCTCGGCCAAAATGGATCAAAGAAGTACGGAGAAACCCGGAGAAACCGTACTTCTTCGTAGCTCCAGATATTCTAAGAAAAAAGGTGACTTCTTACCAGCAACAACAGCGGAAATCTCGTAAGCCGTCCAAATCAACGTTATCGGACTATGACCGCACTCTCACCAAGTCAATTGAGGCGGCACAGAAAAAGAAGCGGGCAGGAAAAGGAGTTGCCCAACTCGGACAACAAGCGCACCAATCAATCCCCCGCTAGTTGTTGGTAATGAATATGGTTCGAATTTAGGATTAATGCATCAGGCAAACATACCTCCGGATGTCGATTTGGATCACCTTGGTGAATTTCTTGATGAGACTGGTCTCGACCTTTACCAGATGTTTGGTGATGGAAACATTGAGAGTGCGGCGGAGGTTGATATTTGGAAGAAAAAATTTGTACTAGGCCAGAGTCTATACAACCCTCAAGCCTTATCTGATCTGGGGACGCAAATGTACATGCTAAACAAGTGGTACATGCAGGCGTCTACCAGTGGAGACTTCTGCGTTGGTGTCAGAATTAGAGACGAACATTGGTTCCATGGCGATGATGTTATGTATGTTGACTTTGCAGAATTTCATCAACTATGCCACCTGACCTCTCTGGACAAAGTTATCATTAGCTGCTATTGCCTGTAAGTAATAATTCTTTCGATCTATTATTAAACTCATCATATGTGTGTATATGCATATAAATTATCCTAACAAGTACTATATATATGCAGATTTACAATGACAGAGCTCAGAAAGGAAGGCTGCAATGAAATTGGTTTTGTTGATCCCCATATAGTATTCAAAGACCCAATTACTCCAAAGACTAATTGGAAGTCTGAGTCAGAGAGTAACCTCATGAACTTCTTAGTGAACCAACGCCACAAGAAGGATATACTCTTTCCCTATAACTTCAAGTGAGTGTTAATCATGTCGATCATATCCTTAATGGCTCATATGTTGATTCTAGTTAATTAATGAGTGTTATGCGTTATATCCTATAAACACATGCAGCAATCACTGGATATTGATGGACATCGATCTGGTGAAAAGTCACTTGATAATCTATGACTCGATGAGAAAACCACAACAAGACTACTAAGATATGATAGATATTATCCAGAGGTAATTTCGGGATCTCTAGCAACTATATATACACACAAACATGATGATTAACTATATCTGATGACGTGGCAAATTTTTTATTGGGCAGTGTTTGGAAAACCTTTATTGAGAAGCAACACATGGAAAAATGCAAAGCGCCACTGAATGTAATCCCTTTGAAAGTAAGTCCCCTGAATCGCATCATCTTTATTAATTAAACATATAGCTTTCACCGGATCACCAGATTGGATGACAAATCTTTTTCTCGTAAAGTGGTGTCTGAGGCAGGAACAGGGGAACAACTACTGTGGTTACTATGTTTGCAAGTTTATCAAGGTGCTCTCCCAAAGAACTCCTACAGAGAGACTCAAAGTACGTTAAAAATACACTATATATTCATTTAATTATTATTATTGATTGTGTTACTATGTCTTTATATATATATATGTACATATATTAATTTATTTTCCTTTAATTCAAACCTGTAGACTCGATGGTTGGAGGAAAAGGTCATACGGCAAGACCAAATCAAAGCAATTCAAGAGTCTATAGCTGGATTTTTTAATGAGCAGGTCATCGATTCCAAGGGCGAGTTCTACTTCGACCCAACACTACCATTGAAGCCAAGCTAGAGGATGAGAGGAAACTTGTTATGTCACAACAACTGTAATGCAATCTTTTGTAATATATGCACATGAAATAATATAATGTAAAATACACATATGCATGCATGCATGTAAATATATATATATATATATATATATATATATATATATATATATATATATATATATATATATATTTCTATGCTTGAATTGTGTGATTTAGTACGTTCATTGTGCTTGAACCGAAACATACTATACGCGCGTATAAATGTATAATTAGCAGCGTACAATACGACTTCGAAAACCTATTTTGAAAAGAAAACAAAAAATGAAAAGAAAAGAAAAAAGAAAAAAACCTTTAGTCCCGGTTCGTATTACCAACCGGGACTAAAGGTGCCGGCCATCGTGGCATGTCAGGAGGCACCTTTAGTCCCGGTTGGTGTTACCCACCGGGACTAAAGGTCCTCCTTTAGTCCCGGTTCCTGACCCGGGACTAAAGGACCCCCCCTTTAGTCCCGGATGCTTGCTCCCGGGTGGGGAACCGGGACTAGAGGGGGTTCCCCACCGGGAGTAAAGCTCGATTCTCTACTAGTGCACTTGCCATAACTAACATGAACCCATGCATCAGTGTAGTTGACAGCAGTTTGAGATTTTGAAAAGAAGCATGCTAGATGAATTCCAACATCTATTATTGTTGGACAACTGCATGGCCAGTTGTCCTTTTTTCTAAGGCTAGTTCACAACTCCTAGGAATTGGGCTGGCATCTGCTACAAGGTTCACAACTCCTAGGAACTTGGATAGGTTCCATTTTATCTTGTCAAGAGGACCACTTTTTGTTGGACTTCAGAAATTGCCAGCATCACCAACACACAAGTTACATACAAAAGGAAACAAGAATTCAGTTCTTAAGTTGCATACAGAATGTTTAAGCAAGTCTCACAATAACACATCCAAAATGCAAGTAACACTTTTAGTTAAGTTGTTCCAGAAATAATCCGTACTATGCACTTTAAGTTAAATTGTTCCTAAAATTTTGTCATAGTTATGCACTGTTTTGTGACACGATTTTGCTTCGTCACTAAAATTTCGTACTAGTGGTATAAGCACAACCCTTCCCTTCTAGTATCATGCGGTAAATAAATTATTTATGTCAGATATTGTACACTATGAGTAATGAGCGATCAAGACACATGAACCTAAGAGAATGAACTGGAGAAAATATTTCATTATAGAGTCATGACATATTTGAATAGATTTTTCTGGCTATAAATATTGTTACAAGCCATTTGCTAATTCGATTGCTAAGGGCTCAACTATACCATATCAGTCATGACATATATACCATTCGTGCAGGATTGGTCTCGGCATGTAGGCGGCGTCCACGGTGGTGACTGCCACGTGAGCTAGTGCGGATGGCAGGGGCATACAGACATGTTGGACGGCACGGCTTAGGGTCTCTCAGTGGATATCTAATAGCGTCATATGCACTATTTATATATGGCTTTGATAGTCTACTATTTCTGTTTGTGTAGCTAGATGTTTGGTCATCGTTGGAGTGTTGTTGTCTTGGTTATTGCATCACGGTAGTGTAGTTTACTTTGTTGCTAGTGGAGTAGACTTTGCTATGGGAAGCGGGTCCATGACATCCTTAGCTTCGAGCTATATGTAAAATGATGTAAAGACTAGAGGCATTTTGTTGGGATAACCATATGATCTTATAATATTCTAGTGTAAGGCTTATACGATTTGGTTACATTGCATGGCCGACATCAGATCTCGGAGCATCATGTCCTTCTAAGATGCATCATGCATCTTAAGCATTAATCTACATAACTATGAAGGTTAGTGTGGGCACTGGTTAATACAGCTTCCACAATCTATTATTTTAATGTCTTCATGAGGTGCTAGATGCTTGGTCATGTTTGGAGTCGAGCAGGTTTGGTCGTTGTGTGGTAGGGTTTATCATCACATTGCTAGTAGAGTACGTGGCAGGCGGGCCTGAAACATCCTTAGCTGCCGCTTGATAAATGCCATAAACACTTTCTTTATTTCCCCTCACTGCTCTGTGCCTCCTTTAGACCTTCTGTACACACTTCCATTCAGGTCACCATATATATATAAGACTCTTTCCTCTTCTTACTAAAAAATCATGATCAGCATATTCTCGGGAAACAACAAAGATCAGTGAGATAGGGAAAAACCATTGTTTTCGCATGGTTTCTCAATATTTTAATTTTTCTATTTACGAACAAAGTGCATAAGAAAGAAATAAACCATGCGATCGAGAATAATAGGAGTAGGAGACTTCGGGAAGGAACCGCTAGGATGCTTAAAAGACACTGGTGCCTAGTCATTTTTGCCACCTGCATGGAGCCTTGGCCTCGCAACTATGTCTGAAACAGGGAGGTAGACAATTGACCTCCACGAGACACGATAACCTTGTGGTTCAGCTAGGGTCTTCAGTCTCCCCACCAAGCTCCGGACATCATTGTCCCCGCGAAGCCTCATTTTTCCTTCGAACGAAACATTGAGCGCTGCGATCGATGAACAGCATCCGAGAAGGGGATGGGTCAACCGAAGTATAACCCCATATAGCGACAGAAGGAGCCAGCAGGAATTTAACATGACAGGGGCCATGGTCAACAACAAAAACATTAAAAATTGTATATGCACATATAAGCTCTACTTTAGTAAAGATAATAATACTTGTAGCATTCTATTATTTGAACATATATGCTTTGCACTAAAAAAGGAAGACCAATTCACTAAATACTTTGCTTTGTGATGATAATTAGAGGTGATATATATTAAAGAAAACCCCTTCCCTCAACCAGACCATAGCCCCTCGGGGATTGGGCCAACTCTAAGAGAAAGCCCAATAATTGAGCCAAGTGTTTGGCTATTAGCCAAGTTGTAGGAGGCAAGCTATACAATAGTGATCTCTTATTTGTCTATAAGAAAATTTTATTGTTGTTTTTACCTATGTCTCACCTTCTTTCCTAATCCTCCTCACATCCACTTAATATATGGGCCCACCACTGCATATGCTTCCGTGTCTAACTTGTTACTTACATGAGAGCCAAGCTCTCCTCTCTCTCTCATCTCTTCTCTTCTCCATATCAGTATTTGTTTGGCTATAAGCTAATTATTGTACTTGCTCTAATGAGACTAAGCCACGGATGTAAGATTTGCCTTTTTGAAACGTTGTTCGTTTCACGTACTAGCTAGAGAGAGAATAATAAGTTTAAATATTTTCTAATAAATTAAGAAATAAACAATTAAAGCTAAGTTGTTGGTGACTAAATTCTATCATGAAGCGTATTATGATATCAATTGACTTGATTCCGGTGGACAAGTTCTATCATAAGAAAACTAGCTAACTGACGCTGAATTCGCAACAAGTTCTCACTTCTTCTATATGCTCTATATAGCGCATCCTTAGCTTGTAGCTATATTTAAACTATTGCAAAGACTAGAGACATTTTGTTGGGACGACCCGGATCTTATATTCTTCTCATGTAAACCTTAGACGTTTTGGTTATGTACATCGCATGGCCGACGACATCAGATCTCAGAGCGTCATGTCCTTCCAAGAAATGCCGTCTTAAGGACTCATCTTCATAACTACTATATATAGAGGTCGGTGTGGGCACTAGTTATGGCTTCGACAATCCACTATTACAATTAATTCTTTATGAGTTGCTAGATCTTGATGCTTGGTCATGTTTGGAAGTCGAGCTGGTTCTTGCATGATAGTAGTGCGGTTAATTTTATCACACTGCTAGAGTGCTAGTGGAGTAGGCTTGAAACTTCCTTTATTTTCTCTCTCTCTCTTCTCCGTGCCTCCTTTATAGTCCTTTTGATTTGTACTACACACTTCCATTCCGGTAACTATAAAACTAGCTCTTTCCTCTAAAAAGTCATGCTCAGCATGTTCTTGGGAAACAAACAAAGATCACTGAGATAGGGAAAAACATTTGTTCTCGCATGGGTTTTCTCAATATTTTAGTGTTGCTATTTACCAACAAAGTGCATGAGAAAGAGATAAATCATGTTATCGAGAACAATAGGAGTAGGAGACTTCAGGAAGGAATGCTAATTAGGATGTTTAACGAATATCGGTGCCAGATCGTTTCTGCCACCTGCATGGAGCCTTGGCCTCGCAATTATGTATCTGGAATAGGGTGCTAGACAATTAGCCTCCACGAGCCACGGGCCATGTGGTTCAGCTTCACTGTTTGGTTACTCCCCTAAGCTCTGGACACCATTGTCCCCGCGAAGCCTCGTTTTTCCTTCAACGAAAACATTGAGCGCAGTGATGAACAACAAGAGAAGGGGACGGGTCAGCCGAAGTCTAACCCGGTAGCCAAGGAAGGAGACAGGAATTTAACATGGGAGGGGCCATTCTCAACAACAACAAAACATTAAGAATTGTAACAACAAGCGAAGGGGATGGGTCAATCGAAGTCTAACCCTGTAGCCAAGTAGACAAGAATTTAACATGGGAGGGGCCCTTCTCAACAACAAAAACATTAAGAATTGTATACACATATAAGGTCTACTTTAATTAGTGAAGATAACAATACCTGTAGCATTCTATTATTCGTATGCATTTATATTTTGCAATAAAAAAATAAGAGTAATTCAGTTAAATAATCTGATTCGTGTAATAATTGCAACCCTATGGGTGTTTCGCCCGCCTTCCCTCCACCATTGCCCATATAGCCCCTCGGGGTTTGTGCCAACTCTCTAAGCCCTGGATATGTTAGATTTGCCTTTTCAAAACATGTATTATGATTTAAAAAATTAACTTGAATCCAGGTGGGCAAGTTTTACCATAAGTTCTTCTATGCTCTATATAGCACATGTAAAACTTCGCCGTAGAAAATCTCCCATTTATCAACTTTGCTATTTTCACTAGTGGAGTAACTAAGTGATTTGCATATAAGGATGGCTTAGTTACCTTCTCTAATCTCTATAGTGGAACCTTGTTAAAGTCCCCAAGACCGTACCCGACACAGCATGCGTGTTTTCATTTTTGGCACCCACAGTGAGAAGCTTGCCATTGCATATGGGCTCATTCGAACAGCCCTGGCACGACAATTCAGATAAAGAAGAACCTTTGAATTTGTAACGACTGTCATAATGCAACCAAGTTAATATCTCTAGTGACAAGATGGGAAATGATTTAATCTTCAGAGATATCCAACCTTCTATGCAGTGGTGCCGAGCTATTTTCAAGAGGAAATTCGCTCAAGTTATTCTTTGAGCGAAAGCAGCTATCATCCTAGTATTAGTCAATAGCTAGAAGCCTATGTGTAATTTTGCTTATTTTCTTTGTCTCCTTCTTTGTTTCTTGAAGCTTTTGTACCTGCTGGATGCTCATTTTATTTAAAATTTTCAATAAAGCCAGTAGGGGGGCAACCCCTCCTGTTTCATAAAAAAAACACTTCAAGGATGGTAAATGTTCATGTAGAGACTACTGGTAGTGAAATGTTGAAGGCAGTCTGAATATCCATTTTTTTAGATTAGTATATGAGTACAAGTATATGATTAGACCAGGTAAAGCTAACTGTTCTATCTGTTTCACACATCATTTTTTTATTAGAGCATTCGCTATGTTGATTTCATGAGGAGTGTATACCAGTTTTTTTGTAGTCTGCGTAGCTACTCGATGGTTCTTGGTTAAGCTAGTGAACTGTCCAGCAGTTCATATGATCTCTTCACCATTGCAGGGTACCTAATGTAGAGTTACAGATTTCAGTCCATTTGGCTTTGTCATTGATACATTTTTTAAGTTCTTTTTACTTCCATACAAAAGTAGTGCACAAGGTATTGTCTATTGAGGACCACTGCTTTTCATCTTCATGCCTTGTCTGAAGCTAAATGTACACGATGAGATCAGCACTGATAAATGAAGAAAATAAGCTATTTTCAACTATTGGATGAGGATTGTGTGTTGTGTTTGTAATTACCAAGCTGATAGTTCTTTATAAAAAGTAAAGTGACACTGCAGGAACTTGTACTCTTCTAATAAAAATGAAATCCCTGAATCACCATTTCATTGTAGGATTAGCCCAAAACGTACACTTGAAAAACAAATCATAGCCACTACCAGAGGCGTGGTTATGATGTGCCTTTAAAGACACCTATTTTGGAGTCTTTGAGAGGACTTATGACTTGAAGCCGCAAGATTCAGTATCGTCTCAACATAACTTCCTGTTATTGGTACAGACCTATTTTGGAGCTGTAATAGATGAGCTTGGCAGTCATCTTTTCTTTATTTGTTACTCCTTTGTACTGATTTGGGGTTAGGGTTTAGGGTTTAGGGTTTAGGAACTTTCACTAAACGACCTATCCTCACATCCTCGCAACCCATAGCTGGGATACGAACTTGGGTAGCTCCCTGAACAGTTACACCAACGGTGGTGCCGTACCAAGGCATACCATTTTTGGTCATATATTTGTATTTGCGTCAATGACCATATAAGCAATTGTAGGGTCATCCTTCATATATATACCAACTCTAGAACACAGAAATGATCAATGAAGCCATTTGAGTGTGTTCTGCATGATATATATGAGTTGTTATATGTGTGGGTCTCCTAACTATCAAGATTTGCCAGCTTGCCCCTTGAATATATAAATGCTACCATGATTTATGATGCCATTTGATTGGGTCAGTTCAGAAATGACTACTGAGGCACATGCAAAATTCAGAAAAACCATACCGTACACTTTGTGAACAATAGCATCATTGAACTAGCAATCTCTTTGGTGCAAGACGTGTTGAGAAAAAAAAAAACATATAACATGAGCAGCGCTTCTCAACATAAAGTCACCGTCCATACATATATAATAACGCTGGTCTCGTTCACCTGAGTATAGCCAGCAGAAGCAGCTCCATCCTTTTATCCAAGCTCTACCACCAACACTTATTATAGCAGGCCAACCTATCAAATAAGTGAAGATGATTGTAGACAACCGAAAAAAAACGTAATAGCGTACTGGAGAAATATGAAACAAGTGGGAATAGGCGGCATATGGGAAGATGTTATTATTGTTGTGTCCAAGTAACACATTTATTGGGTGTGCTGTTTCAAGGCTTTCTGATTCAGTTCAGCCACCTTGCAGATTCCTAGAAGTCATTTTTTATCTTTGCTTCGAACCGAAGCTCAGTATTCGCTATCGTATAGGAGATCATTGTCAAGTAGACCTGATAACCCTGTCACTGTGGATCTCCATCGATGGCCAGCAAACTAGCAGCGGTGGATCTCTGTCGACGGTGACGGGCTGGCAGCGGCGGGCCTCCGGACTTGGTCTGCGGGCTCAGGCCCGTGAGCTGATTTTTTTTTCCTTTGATTTACCAAGGCGGTATATGTGTGTAATTTCCGTTAAAGGTTTTGGAGGTTATAATCTATTTATGGTGATTGATCTCTTTGGTCTGGGCTTGAAGGGTTTGGGGCACAGACCTCGGCAGGGGTAGGGGCAGGGGCAGGCGGATGCAGCGCACCGCAACAGAAGGTGCGAGTCCGGTGCCCGCAACAGGAGGTGCGAGTCCGGGCAGGGGCACGCCGCGCGGGCTGGCGGCGGGGGCGCAAGCAGGGCTGCGCGGCGCGAGCGGGGGCGAGGTGGCCAAGGGTGGGGTCCCTCCCGGAACAGAGTCGCCGAGCGCGCAACGCGCTAAGCGAGCAGGCGACGTGGGCGAGGGCGACATGGTAAAGGCACAAAGGGAGCGGGCTGACGGACAAGCATTACCGGCCTCAACTATCTCATGGTCCAATTTTTGTTCCCCAATCCATAAATTGCAGATGCCCACAGAAACCAAACATTTAAAAAGATGCCTTACATAACTTGCGTGGCGCTACATCAGTCACAAGGATAGTAAATTGGACTCTCTTGCTCCAATAAAAACTTTATAAAAAATGATAGACATATTTTTTTTCTAGAAAAACATCAAATATTTGTTTTCAAAAAATTTATTGTTAACAAATCCTAAAATCTGGTTTATTTTTAGAAAAAAAATTTATCTCAGAAAATAAGAAAGTTTGAGAACGTATATTTTTTAAAATGTTTAGCCTAATAAATAAAAAATATAAAACCAGTACCACGAGGCAAATGGGCGGCGCGCGCCACCGCTTCCCTCCCGTCTCCGTCTCCTACTCTCCTCCCTCGCATGCCTTGCCGCCGACCACGACGAGCTCCTCAGGGCGGCGGCGGCGCCCTCCAAACCTGCCGGGCGCGCTCGCCGCCTTCGCTGCCATGTCCTCCTCCTCCTCCGCCCCCGCGGCTGCGCGCCCCGTCCTACGCACCTTAACGCGGCGCTTCTCAAGCTCTGCGCGGCGCGAGCAGACCTCGCCATGGGCTGGGTCGTCCACGAGCAGCTTGCCGCGCGGAAGGCTCGGAATCGAGCCCTTCGCTGCCGCTGCGCTCGCCAACATGTACTTCAAGTGCCACCGCCCCACCATCGCGTGCAGGGTGTTCGACTGGATGCCCGCCAGGGACCGCGTCGCCTGGAACGCGCGCAACCGGCTCTCCTCGTCCGCGATTTTCATCATGGAAACTACTGGTAGTGAATGAAATGTTGAAGCCAGTCTGAATATCCATTTTTGAGATTATATAGGACACCTCACAGCTGGTATACAAATACTATTATAAAATTAGACTAACAGGTAATGCTAACTTTTTCTATCTGTGGCACACATCATGTTTTCATCAGAGCATTCTCTATGTTCAATTTTCTATTTTGATGGTCAGACTCAGAATTACCAAATATTTTCTAAGGAGTGTGTACCACGTTTTGTTATGGCTCTGTAATGGCCGTTTGCATTGCAGTACTTGGTTAAGCTAGAATTGTTCAGCAGCTCTTCTGATGTTATGTCCGGTGTCCAGTACGTCATGCACCGGCGCACAGGTGGCTAGGAGGCCGGCGCACAGGGGCTATGAGGCGCCTGGATTAGATGGGCTAAAGGCCCAGTTATCTTTATTTGCTATTTCCCTCAATTGGATACTTATTTCTTAAAATAGGATTTTACAGAGAGGCTATATATATCTTGTAAATAATTATTGGAGAATTAAGCGAGGCAAAAGTCATTTGCCTGGCCTCAAGGGACATTACGTGATCTCCTTGCCTCCCTGCCCTCTTCCTCACATGAGCACCTAGGGCAACAGCCGCCGCCTCCCTGCTCAACCACGGCGCCACAGCGCCGCCCTCCTCGCCCCCGACCTCCAATCTCCTATCCCTACGCTCTTCGCAGCCACGGTAGGATCAAGGATCCTATCAATCTGGTATCGGAGATGTTAGGTTCCGATGCTACCACTGCGGTGGATGCCAAGACCACCGCACCGCCGGTCCATTCGGTCGTGCCTCCGGCGACGCAGGGGGCGCCGCCTCCCGCACCCAACGCCATCACCAAGGCCCTCGCGGAGATCGCCCAGTAGCTGGCCAACCTGAACGCTGGGTAGGCGCAACTCTCCGCACAGCAGGCGTCCATGCAATCTCGCCTGGCCACCGTGGAGAGTCATCAGGCATCTTCATCGGCAGTGGCCATGCCCCAGGGTTTCCCCTACGGGCTGCCAGGGTACGGCACATCGGCGATGTCCACCTTCTCCACCACCACCGCCATACCCACCACCACCGCCCCACACACCACGCTGCCCGCCGCTCCACCCCCATCCACCTCCCTAGCCCCATCCACCGGAGTTCCCATCCACTTGCTCAAATTTCCACCCTCACCATCACCGCTGCACAATTTTCCGCTGCCACCAGTGCCGTTTTTTTCCACCTACACTACCGTGCCGCCGCTGCCGGCTCCTACCCCAGCCGCGCCATCTCCGGGGCTAGGAATCCCCCGCTTCAGCAAGCTCGACTTCACCTCCAATGATGGCTCTGAGGATCCCCTAAATTGGCTTACCCATTACAAGCAATTCTTTCGAGGGCAGCGCACGCTTGCCTTGGATCGCGTCTGGCTCGCGCCCTACCATTTGCGTGGTGCCGCACAAACATCATACGACGCCCTAGAGCAAGATGAGGGTGTACCTTCATTGGAGCGTTTCAAGGATCTCTGTCATCTACGCTTCGGGCCGCCCGTTCGTTGCAACCGCCTCTCCGAGCTTGCGTGGTTTCCCTTCCATACCACCGTGGAAGATTACCATGAGCATTTTAACGCCCTGGTCTGTCACAACCCCAACCTGGAGCCGCGCCAGAAGGCAGACTTGTTCATGGGGGGCCTTCTAGAGCACATCCACGTCGACGTCGAACTTCGGGCTCCCAAGGACTTGCAGACGGCGATGCACCAAGCTCGGGCTTACGAGCGCCGCGCCGTGGCCATGCTACCGGCACCGGTGCAGCAGCCTGCGCGCCCTCAGCGCCAGCCCCTAGTGCTACCCGCGCCACCGGCATGTGTCCCAGGGCCTGGGGCCACCACACCAGCAGCAGTAGCGCCTGCCCAGCAACAGCCACCGTAGGCGTTGCCTGCCCCGGCACGTTCCTTCCACCGATTAACGCTAGCCGAGATGCTAGAACGCCGCCGTCAAGGGCTGTGCTTCAACTGTGATGAGCCCTTTGTGCGCGGCCATCAGTGCCAGCGCCTATTCTTTTTATAGGCCGCCAACTTCTTGGTGGATGACCCCACGGACAATGGGGCGGCGGACGCGGCTGTTGAGCCAGCTCTGTGGGATGAGCAGCCTGTCTCCCTCTACACCCTCGCCGGCATCCGCACCGAGGAGACCATGCACCTCCATGTCTACATCCAGGGTCACAAGCTCCTTGCCCTCCTCGACAGCGGCTCGACCCACAACTTCATCAACGCCAGGGTCATGTGCCACATCAGGCTGGTGACAGGCGACAGCCACATGCGGGTCACTATGGCCAACGGCAACAATGTGACCTGTACCGGCATGGCTCGTAATGTGGCCATGCGCTTCGGCAAGGAGGACTTCACCATCAGCTGTTTCGGCATTGACTTGGGCGGTTTTGACCTCATCCTTGGTGTTGACTACCTTCGCACCCTCGGACCCATCCTGTGGGATTTCGAGGACCTGTGCATGTCCTTCCGGCAGAGCGATCGATGCATCCTTTGGAAAGGCATGGGCTCCCCACGTGATGACATCGTGGAGCCAGCTCTCCTCGCAATGATGGGCGATCACCAGCGCCCGCTTCTGGACAAGCTCCTTCACCAGTACGGGGCCATCTTCGACGAGCCTCGCGGGCTCCATCCAGCGCCCCCTACGACCACCACATACACTTGTTGCTGGGCACACCGTCGGTGGTTGTACGTCCGTACCGCTACCCCCAGCTTCAGAAGGATGAGCTCGAGAGGCAGTGTGCCGCCATGCAGGAGAAGGGCATCATCTGGCCTAGCACCTCGCCATTTTGGCGCCAGTACTGCTCGTCAAGAAGGTTGATGGTTCGTGGCATTTCTACATCGACTACAGGGCATTGAACGATAAGACATCAAAGGACAAGTTCCCGATTCCGGTGGTTGACGAGCTCTTGGATGAGCTCCATGGCACCAGATTCTTTGCCAAGCTGGATTTGCGGTCCGGCTACCACCAGGTTCGGATGCACCCGGAGGACATTGAGAAAATGGCGTTCCATACACACCACGGGCACTTTGAGTTTCTTGTCATGCCGTTCGGTCTCTCCAATGTGCCAGCCACGTTCCAGGTGCTCATGAACGACGTCCTCTGGCCCTTCCTCCGCAGGTTCGTGCTCGTTTTCTTTGACAACATTTTGATCTACGGCTCATCGTGGTCCGAGCACCTACAGCACGTCCGCCTCATCTTCGACGCCCTACGTGCCCATGGCACCTTCGAGGCGCCGTCGGTCACATACCTCGGCCATGTCATCTCCGCCGATGGTGTCGCAATGGACGGCGACAAGGTGGACACCGTTGCTTCTTGGCTAGAGCCCCGCTCACCCCGGGGCGTGCGTGGCTTCCTGGGGTTGTCCGGCTACTACCAAAAATTCATCCAGGATTTTGGCACCATTGCCGCGCCACTGACCCGTCTCCTGTGCAAGGAGGCATTCGCCTGGACGCCGGAAGCTGCCGAGGCGTTCTCGGCGCTCAACCATGCCCTCTCTTCAGGACCGGTGCTATAGATGCCGGACTTTGACCAGCAGTTCGTCGTTGACTACGACGTGTCGGGAGCCAGGTTCGGTGCCATTCTCCACCAGGGTGTCGCCCCTTGGCCTTCTTCAGCCGTCCATTCGCCGCTCGCCACCACAAGCTGGCGGCCTACGAGCGCGAGCTGATCGAACTGGTTCAGGCTGTACGGCACTGGCGGTCGTATCTTTGGGGTCGCCGCTTCCTCGTCCGCACTGACCACTACAGCCTGAAGTTCCTCCTGGACCAACGGCTATTGACGGTGCCCCAGCATCAGTGGATCATCAAGCTGTTTGGGTTCGACTTCGCGGTGGAGTACCGCCCCAGGTGCCTCAACTCGGCGGCCGATGCCCTTTCCCGCCACGACGCCAACAACACCACCGAGCTGGCTGAAGCCGCTACCTCTATCGATGCATTGCAGGCCCTCACATGTCCCTTTTTCAAGCTCCTCGATGACATTCGCACTGCCACAGTGACTGACACGAAGGCCGGCCGCTTTTAGCAGCAGCTACTGGATGCATCTATTAGGACGCCCTGTTCTACGCGTGATGGATTCCTCCTCCACGGCAAGCGGATCTTCGTGCCGGCTCTGCACGACTTGCGCCATCAGGTGATTGAGCTGGCTCACTCCGCTGGCCATGAGGGCATTCAAAAGACCCTCTTCCACCTGCGCGAGGACTTCTACATCCCAGGTGATTGCGTGCTCATCCAGGACTTCGATCGGGCCAGCGTCACGTGCCAGTGCAACAAGACGCCGACCCTGCAGCCGGCTGGTTTACTCCAGCAGCTCGATGTTCTGTCCCAAGTGTGGGCGGACATCTCCATGGACTTCATCAAGGCCCTTCCCAAGGTCCATGGGAAGTCGGTGATCCTCACTGTTGTCGATCGCTTCTCTAAGTACGCACACTTCATCGCCCTTAGACACCCGTACTTGGCTGCCTCGGTCGCCCGCGCCTTCTTCGACGGTATTGTTCGTCTTCACGGCTTCCCCAACTCCATCGTTAGTGATCGTGACCCGGTGTTCACTAGTCACATGTGGCGTGACCTCTTCAAGATGGCTGGCGTCAAACTATGTCTCAGCATGGTGTTCCATCCCCAAACGGATGGGCAATCAGAGGTGGTCAACAAGGTGATCGCTATATACCTTCGCTATGCCACAGGAGACCGCCCACGTGCTTGGGTGGACTGGCTTCCGTGGGTGGAGTACTGCTACAACACATCGTTCCACACAGCGCTCCGCACCACGCCTTTCCAGGTTGTCTACGGTCAGCCGCCCTCGCCTCTGCTTCCACACACCGTTGGGACGGCTCAGACCGAGGCGGTGGACACGCTACTTCGGGATCGCGACGCCTTCCTTGAGGCGGTTCGCGAACGTCTTCTCCAGGTGCAACAGCACGGCAAGCGACACTACGACGAGCATCACCACGAACTGGAGTTCGCGGTGGGCAACTGGGTGTGGCTCCGTCTTCTTCACCGACCGACGCACTCCCTAGAGTCCTGCCCCACCGGCAAGCTCGGCCTGCGCTATGCTGGCCCCTTCCAGGTGCTGGAGCGCATTGCCAGCCCCGGACCGCGTGCTACGCGCCCAGCTTCGCCGAGGCGCCTGGCATGTGTTGGTCCAGTGGCAGGGCCTGCCTTCAGATGAATCAACTTGGGAGCCCCTGCAGGACTTCAAGAACCGCTACCCCGATGTTCAGCTCGAGGACGAGGTGTTTGAAGAGGCGGGGAGAGATATTATGACCGGCGTCCAGTACATCAGGCGCCGGCGCACAGGTGGCTGGGAGGCCAGCGCACAGGGGCTATGAGGCGCCTGGATTAGATGGGCTAAAGGCCCAGTTATCTTTATTTGCTATTCCCCTCAATAGGATATTTATTTCTTAAAATAGGATTTTATAGAGAGGCTATATATATCTTGTAAACAATTATTGGAGAATTAAGCAAGGCAAAAGTTATTTGCCTGGCCTCAAGGGCCATTACGTGATCTCCTTGCCTCCGTTCCTCACGTGAGCACCTAGGGCAACAGCCGCCGCCTCCCTGCTCAACCACGGCGCCACAGCGCCGCCCTCCTCGCCCCCGACCTCCAATCTCGTATTCCTACTCTCTTCGCAGCCGCGCTAGGATCAAGGATCCTATCATCTGATCTCTTCACCATTGCAGGGAGCCTTTTGTAGAGTTTGGCTTGGTCCATAATACATTCTCTTTTTTTACTTCTATACAAAAGCACTGCACACGGGAATGTCTATTGAGGACACTGTTCTTCACCTACATGTGTTGTCTGAAACTAAATGTACATTTTGAAATCATCACTGGTAGCCGAAGAAAAGAAGTATTTTCTCTAATTGTTGCATAAGAATTGTGGATTGTGTTTTTAGTGACCAAGGCCTTGTTTAGTTCCTCCCCTAAAGTTTACTTTCCGTCCCATCGAATGTTTGGACACATGCATGGAGTATTAAATATAGACTAAAAAATAACTAATTGCACAGTTTGCGACTATTTTGCGAGACGAATCTTTTAGGCCTAATTAGTCTATGATTTGACAATGTGGTGCTACAGTAACATATGTGCTAATGACAGATTAATTGGGCTTGATAAATTCGTCTCGCGGATTACTGACGGATTCTGTAATTTGTTTTTTTTTATTAGTATTCGAACACACCATGCGATACCCCCATGTGACACCCAATGTGACACCCCAAAACTTTATACTCTGGATTTAAACAAGGCCCAAGTTGATAGTTCTTTTACAAAAATCAAATGATACTGCATCAACTGATATTCTTCTAAAAAAAATTGAAATCTCTGAATCAACCTTTTGTTCTAGCATTACCCGAAATTTACACTGGAAAAAACAAATCCTAGCCAGAGGTGTGGTTACAATGTGGCTATGGATCTCAACCTTTTTATCCTTTTATTGGAGAGGACGTATGACTTGAAGCCACAAGATTTCATATCATTCTGAACATAACTTCCAGTTATTGCTGCAAACCTATTCTGGAGCAGTAATGAACGAGCATGGCAGTCATCTTTTGTTTAGTTATTACTCCTTTGTACTGATACATACGGTTGACTTCTGCTTGCCAACTATAGCGATGAACTCAACTGCCACTTTTAATGCATTAATAGATGCCAGATTCATCAAGCTTCTTGATGACCATGTTGGTTCCCCTCCAGCCAAATCAGATACTCCTCGGAATACAATCACAGGTATGCCAGGTGATGTTGCTATCTGTTGAATCAGTAAGAGAGTTCGCTTAATTGTAGCGCTATCTTAAGTTACATGATCTGGATGTACTGCAAGTATTGGTAGGCATATAAATGAAAAGTAAGAGACATAATCTGCTACAACTCACCATCACCACTGCTGCGCTCTCCTCATCTACTGTTGACACCCCAAATTCTCTGAAAAGGAACTTTCTGTATTCTGCGTTGTCAAGAAACATGTCAGCTGATGATCCTTTAAGCCCATAGACAACTTGTGGTGTTGTCGGTAAGCAGAAAGTGTCATTGCATCTTTCAAGTTTGACCTGCAGAAATTTCACAAATAGTAGGCTGTGAGTAGCCATGCACAAACATGTAGTATTTGTTATGCAATTATGTTACTGATATATTGTGAATTTGTGTAGCGATCACCTTAAGTTGTTCTGCAATTCTGAACCATGCTGAATCTACAGGTAGCCAGAATACTTCTTCCATAGGCTTGCCAACTGAATCTACTTCTGATGAAATTGTGTGGAATCTGGATAAGAAAGGTAGATTTACGGTGAAGTCAGTTTACAATGGCCTGACAAAAATGAAAATGGTGTTTTTCATAAGAGGATTTGGAAAGGGAAAATTCCAGTGAAGATTAAAATATTTCCGTGGTTGATGTCTTCCAATGCAATCTTAACCAAAGATAATTTGCTCAAAAGAAAATGGCAAGGTGATCCTAAGTGTGCTTTTTGTGATAATGATGAAACTATTTCCCATTTGTTTTTCCAATGTCCTGTTGCTAGGGTAATTTGGTCAATCACAGCAAGATGCTTTGGTGCTAATAACATACCATCTGACCTAAATCAATGTTGGCAGTGGTGTGAAGCTTGGTTTCCTTTTGGTAAAAAATATCATCCATGGGGTATTGCGGCTGTTTGTTGGGCTATATGGAAGAGTCGTAATAAAGCCTGTTTTGATAAGGAGATTATTAAAAGTCCGCTTGAGATATTATGCCATGTGAATGCGCTTATGGTTTTCTGGGCAGGACTCTATGCAGAGATAGATCGTGAACAACTAATTGCAGGCGCCAATCTGATGTTGAAAGTGGCCAAGGAGGTCTTAGCCAAAGCAGACGGCGAGGGAAGTAGACCAGTTGCTACTTCAGGACAATCAGCCAGGCTACACCAATGAAGACTCGACTTGATCGGCACAAAAGGAAGCTGTTTCTCAAAGCTGATGCGGAGTAGTTGTTTGCTGTTGGAAGTAGTAGTAGCTTTTCTGTCTGGTCGACAGGCTTGAGCTGTCCCTTCTTTTGTTCCTGTAAGTTTCAGTTTTAGCTTCGTTTGGGCTGTGGTTGCTTGTTCACGCTGGTTGGTGCCTGTATGGCACTAGGAACTGTTTGGGTGGTGTTCTGTGGTTCTCTTATTAGGTTCTACGATGGCGTAGTCTTTCATCTTAGTTTCTGTCTACCTGTAACTCTGAATGCTTGTATTTCCGTTATGTCATAATGGGAATGAGATTTCTCGCTTGGAAAAAAAAAAAGAGTATAGTATAGCTCCTCGTTTCTGTATTTCAGGGATCCTAACAAATTCTCTCCTCCACTTGGGATGTTATATTCTCCAAAGCTTAGTTCTGCTGATGACTCTTTTGGTGATTTGAACTTCTGTGATAATCAGAATACATGTGATTGATGGAGGCTGTGATGTTCAGGTTCTTTACTACCACCTATCTCCTACAACTAAAAAGAACAAAATGTGGACACTTTTTTGGTGCGACATTTGCTTTGGTTCGTCCGTTTGCCCACGCCTGCAATCCCGCACCCGTCGCTCCCTCAGTCTGCCTTCCCCTGCGATCACCGCGAGTCCACGCCGCACAAAAGGAAACCGCTCCTGTGATTCCTCCTCCTGCCTCCCCATCGTCGCCCACCCGCAGCTGGCCGCGCCGCCGCCGCACCCACCCGTAGCTCGCCGCGACGCAGCTCATGCCCGCCCGGAGCTGGCCATGACGCCGGCCGCGCCCACCCTCCTTGCGAGTCCAAAGCTCCCCACGACGGCACGGCCCCGCAGCCGGATCCAGATCGGAGGTACTCCCCACTTTCCCCGCTTCTTCTTCGCGTCACAAGCGACCCCGGACCCCTCGCCGGATTGGATCTCGCGCTTCGTCGGTGCTGGTGCCGGTGCCGGAGCCGGAGATGATGTCGTCATCGTCGGATGCGGCCGTGGCGCTGGAGCTGTAGGAGTCCAAGTGGGAGGAGCTGCGGCGTGAGGCGTGCAAGCTGGAGGGTGACCTCGACGTGAAGCTCTCCTCCTACACGCGCCTCGCCCGCGACGAGCTGGACGCCCTGGGTGTCGGGTTCCGCCACCTGGTCACGCGCACCGGCGTCGTCGCCACGCTTGGCACTGGCCGCCCGCCCATTGTCGCGCTCCGGGCCGACATGGACGCGCTGCCCATCCAGGTAAGTGCCTGCGTGGTGCGTGTGCCGGCATGTACGTGTTGTTCGTGCTACTCATCATTGAACTAATCTTTTCGATTTCTCTCTTCGTCGGATTCAAATCCGTTTCCAAAATTTGAGGCGTGCTAACAAAAGATTATTACTACATAGTACCAGAAATTATTCCAAGCGTGGCAAATTATTAATTTCCTGACGATTCATCTGCGGAGGTGCTTGTTTAATTTTGCTGATTTGTTTTCTTGTCCGTGATAGCATTTTTACTTCAAACATGGTGGCCGTATCTTTTAATCTATGTGCTTATAAGCCGAAAGCCACCGCCCATTGCAGTAGTTGTTTGCATTGTTTCTTGTGTAGGATGAGCAGGGAGATTAGGTTTAGTGTATCTATCCCTGGGACTGCCATGGAGTTGGGTTTTTGACAAATTAATTAAACTGCGAGATATGGAATTGCATGCCCTTTTAATTCTTCCCATTCTGTTCGTTTCCAGGATCCCAATTGAGCCTACAGTGCACTTGTATTGTCTTTTCGGCACCTCTGTGACATGAGCATGGCCTACTGTACCTGTATTATCTTTTCGGCACAAAAAAAAAGAAAAACATGACGCATTATGGTGAATGTGAGATGTGATCTCTATTTGCTGTTTTGGAGGCCAAGATATCATACCATGCACTTGCATTTTCCATGTCTTATTCTGTGGTTAGTATCGTGGTTACTGTAATTTTGACCAGGGATCTATTTCTCATCTTATTTCAGCGAGCAGTACTCTGGTGAGTTATCAAAGCCATCGACATACTGTGCTCATGCTCTTCATGCAAAGGCCGAAAAGTGAGTTTTCTCCTCTTCTCCAAAATCACCACCTATTTATCCGAGCTTTGAGGATTGAACCAATGGAACATGAGTTGCAGGTTGTTTCACCTTACTACTTTGAGGTACATGCTAGGAGTACCAAAAAGCACCCATCCGACTACTTTTTGCTAGAAAATGGAAATAGTCTGCATGATGTATTGAGGGCATGGACAAATGCTACATTAGACATGTTGCGGTCTGCAATACGAAGGCAAAAGGCCTAGCACCTCAGAAGAGAACATTCAGATGCAAAGCCTGCAAAAGTTTGTTATTCCTCCCCTCATCCATACCTTGCTCAGCTTGCTTAATTGCTTTATCTTGCACACTCCACAGTGGGAAATTTGCTTTGTTTTGTGATTCGTGTCTTGAGTCCATGGGGGCTAAGAATAATAGCAGGTAACCTTTGTAACAGATATGTCCATTCCATTTTTATCAAACTGAAATATTTTTGGTTGTTTGATTTGTATTACCAGATATCACCGTAGTGTTAGCATGGGCGATATACTATACATTTTCCAGTTTTCCTGACCATGTGGCCGCATAGAGTGTTCCGTTTTTTAAATTTATTGTTTGGTATGTTCTTGTAGAAACTGACTTTATTTGTACAATTCCATAAATCCATTCACATGTCGGATGATAGTAGAACAATTTTGTAGCACCATTTTTCATGTCTTTCATCACTGCACTTTTCAACTGAGCACCTAAACTTGACACAACTTTGATGACAAGTATTTGTAGGATGAAATCCTTATATATATATATATATATATATATATATATATATATATATATATATATATATATATATATATATATATATATATATATATATATATATGCTATCTATAGAGCTTGAGACTTGGAGAGCTTGAATTGAATTCAGAGTTCAATTTGATGCGGTTGTCAGTGGAGGATTTTGAGAATAAAATTCAAGTAAACTCTGCTGCTCCTGACTGCTGCCATTGGCATTTCCCCCTTCTGCTTCCCAGTTGTGATGCCTTCTGATTTCTCTCTTTTTCTATTGGATTGAAGAGGGATGCAATAAAGCAAACATATGAAAGGTCGGTCAAAGTTGCTCAAGATTACGGGATCATGAAAGAGAGCCCAGAGTTTGTTTTCTTGTGCTTTGAAAAAAAAATGATGCTTTCACCTGGTTTTAGTCGAGAAGTTGATCCCTCTATCTCTCCATGCAGGTCTTTGGTCCGAACATTTGTGCTTTCCTTAATATACACGTGCCTGTGCCAGCCCACCCTGTTCGACGGCGGCACGATGGTATTTTGTTTGTAGAAATTTCCAACAACCAGAATGCTTTAGATGATAATTGGGAAAAATAAGTTGGATCAGTTAAACCTGTTTGTCTTTCGATGTTTGATGCCTTCAATAATGTTTGTTTTGGGAGTATCTTTTTGTCTGCGATGGTCTAACTAAAACCAGTTATTTGAGTAGGAATTTTGGATCGAGAAGAACAAGGGAGGTTTACATATTCTCTACCTGGGTTGACCGGATAATGCATTCCATATTTAGCTATCAGTTTTTCTTGTAACATGTTTTGTACATAGGCTAGAGGCTCATCTTTAGCAGATAACACTGGTAACTGTCTAATATAAAGACGACAGTTTCATTTGGCACTAATACTTCATATCAGTATATGAGGATGAAAGGAGATTTTGGATGGAAGTGTCTGTGGACTACTGTCCTTACAGTACTAGGGTAACAGGTTCAATTGTTTGTTGTTATATCTTGCATGAGTATTTTTTTTGGAATTATTGCTCAAGATATGGAAGTGTCAGTTTTTTGCTTGTTCTATACACCCTTGTAGTTATTAACTTGCACTGGTAGGATTGTGCCTCTTCCCCTGTAACTCAGAACAAGACGAGAAAGTGCTGACATCATTTCTTCTTCTTGCTCGACACATTCAGGTACTAGAGGTTGTGCAACAGGTCATTGGAGTTCAGGAACACCTTGTTTGGTTGTGGCTGAAATCGTGTGAGAGATCTCCTTACACCTTCAATCTGCTTCAGGGCAAGGAAGCCAGGATTATTTGCTATGGGCTTCACCAATCAGCTCGGCACTCTTAGGCTCTCCCTGTTCATAACAATCTTTCTAGGACACTAGATGATTCCCCATGGTCTTACAATCACACAATTAGCAATGTACTCAGTTCTAAGTCCCCCAGGTTAATTATGATTTAGCATTTTTGCAGCGCTTTGGTTGTTGCTGCCTGTTGGTCCTTATATTCTAAGCCTCCTAGCAAGGAAATTAAAGCCAGAACAACATCTTGGGCGGGGAACACATGATCTGTTTTTTCCTTAGAAAGTGTTTTGAGATACTGTACGCTTTCATAATCAAAGATGGATGTATATATGAGTTAAAAGATGTATGCATATCTGGCGGCTAAAAGCTGGACTTTTGGCCAAACCAACAAGGAATCTGTGCTGGAATCCTCGTTAGTACCTGTTTACAGATGTTTGAATTGCTTTGATTCTATTTCGGTTTGGCTATGGGATTTATTTTATTAGAGCTTTATCTCTCGACCATATATGGGATGGATACTTCTTTTTATCCCCTTCAAATGCACAGTTCCACTAAAAGAATGTATTGGTACTCTATTTCTTTCGTAATAGTCGGCTAATGTTTGATTTTCAGTAAAAATTGGCATAATCTGCTCATGTTTGATTCCTTGCCGGTTGTTATTATTTTTAATTCCTTAATCACCCGTGCCCCTTCATCTCTTGTGTCTTCGTTTGGTTGTTTTCATAAGCATATCTAAAATGCCGCTATGGCGTTAGCACGAGCACTATACGCTTTGTTACCGATGCATATATTTTCTTTTGAATATTTGATTTGTACTATTGAAGGTCGCTATTGCATTAGCACGGGTATTTAATTTCATAGTATTGTTATTTTATCGTGCGATCCATATGTTTTTAGTACAAAAGTTTAGTTATCACGTAGCAACACACGGGCACACTACCTATTCTACCGAAAAAGGATGCAAACCTACGTTTGGTCTAAGTAAATTATTTTAAGTTTGACTAAATTTATAAAAAAAAATATTATTAATTTTCATGACTCCAAATAGTTATAATTGTTAGGTATGATAAATAGTAATGTATATTTATATAAATTTAGTTAAATTAAAATGGTTTGACTAAAATTACTTTCTGTCGTGACAGATGGTGTATGTAGTTTTATTATAGGGTCCGACCGGTCGTCTGGGAGGGAAGTGGAGCCCTTTGAAGAAAACATGGAATGAGGAATTCTTTGTATGCCATTAAAAAAAATCGCAATGCCCTATGTGTCCCCGAAAAAGTTCAGCGGTCGTCAATGACACTACTTTAACTTTTTCGTGCTCTCCATGTCACTGCCGTCAGTTTAGGCTCTAACGTCGTCAACTGCAGGTGTGAAAAGTCGAAAATACCCTTAAGTGTAAATATGTCATTAATTTTTTTTGAGCATCTTAACGACTTCAAATGAAAAAACTCAAAACTAGAAAGTTGTAGATCTCGTCGAGATATATAATTTTCATATAAAAATTATTTTCATTTAATTTCGCAAAAAAAAAATTCTAAGATATATTAATCATATCAAATCATATTTTTTTGCGGAATTAAATGAAAATAATTTTTATATGAAAATTATAGATCTCGACGAGATCTGCAACTTTCTAGTTTTGAGTTTTTTCATTTGAAGTCGTTAAGATGCTCAAAAAAATTAATGACATATTTACACTTAAGGGTATTTTCGACTTTTCACACCTACAGTTTGACGGCGTTAGTGGCCAAACTGATGGTAGTGGCATGAGGGCACGAAAAAGTTGAAGTAGTGGCATTGACGACCGCTGAACTTTTTTAGGGACACACAGAACATTGAGATCTTTTTTAATGGATAGGAACCCAAGCAGCTGCTGCTGTTGCTGCTGTCACGTCATGCATATCCCGTGTGAATCTGATTGGCTTGCTCTTAACCTTGATTGGAACAAACAAAAAAAAACAGTCAGCACAGCAGAATATACGTACTTGGTGAAAGGAAAAGCCCATTCGTGAAGCGCAAATCTTCTGATCCAATTAGCATTAGAAGGCTTCCTGATCCCCGTGGCCCGCACGCTAGCTTGTGGTTTATTTTGACCCAACAGACTTAATAAGGCCCGACAGCCATTCTGCATGCTGGACTGCTTCTAGTTTATGTTTCGGCCCAACTGGCCCTACAATACAAACAACCGGTCAACCACTATCAAACATGGAATGTTGTTCTCTTAACCAGAGTTTTATTTCTATCATTCTTTCATTTATTTTACTTTCTTCTTCTGGACTCAAAGTATCATTCTCTTGAGCTAGAACGTTCATTGGCTTCGATTCAGGCCATCCCATTATAATTGGGTGCAAGACGATCAATTAGTCCATACTAGTATAGTACTCGTGCTAACGCCACGGCTTCATTTTAGAGGTGCACATGAAAACAACAAACGATAAATATTTTTTTCATAGTTCAACTTTCACATAATTGTATATGACCATGTGTATAACTGGAAATTACAATGGCTCAAAATAAGCTTATTACCAAATAAGTGTATGCTCGTTCTAGGAAAAAAGTCAAATGTGTCCTTAGAGAGGTCAAGAGCATCTTGTACAAAAACCAATTGCTCTCTCGCCCTATTGTCCAGTTGCTCATCAATCACATATTATAATATTAGAATAAAAAATACGATTCTAATGACATCCTGATATATACCAGATTACTTGCATGACAACAATGATATCATAATATAGTGGACACATACATAACCTTCCAATTTTTTACATACAACAAAAATAGTTTGACAAACACAGAGAATTTACATGCCGCAGCTTGACTGACTGGTAACCTTGGTGGTGTTTTAGATTTTACTCTGCACGTGACAATCAAAATTGCACTTTCTGACATAACTATAAACCTCAACAAGTGACACCGGTGATCAGAGTGATAGTTTCGTATCATGTGATATCACAGAAGTCTACTGGTGGCTCGAATGTAAAAGAGCTGCCCTTTGTGCACTCTCTAAAAGTAAATGCAACTATACTCTGATTTACATTTTTTTTTATAAATATGTGACACATGATGTTAACATTCCCTCATGGAACTTGGCACGTTAGGGGCGAGTTAAGGCACCTCAATCACAGGTGCATGACCACAAAATTACAAAGACAAGAAGTAGAGCACCTTATCACTATCATGGTGCAAGTAGGTGTAATAAGTTATCATCTGCTCGAGCAATTCACAAAAATTTGAATCAAAATGTGACTTCACAGCCTTTGCGGAGACAGAAGCAAGGCTTTTAAGCAGGCCAAGGATGTCCTATCAGATATGTTCGATTGAGTCCTCAGGTTCCAAGAAAGCTAAAAGATAACAACGAATTCAAGGATGATGAGACATACAGTTAAGGTGGCATCGCTGACGCTCTTCCACCTCTCATTATCCATCAAGGTCATTGTTACCTCGACCACATTCGATTCCCAGAGATTACTCATATGGGTGGCGTTTCTGGAAGCACCAGTAGCAACCAATGCCAAGCACGACATAGCAGATTCAAGAATCTAGCATCCACAAGGATCAACAACCCATCAATATATTTTCCCATATATAAAAGAAGCGACCAAGGAAACCATCAATATATAATCCTACTTACCATCCTATCAAATACTGCAGGAGTTTGCCGTTCTGTATAATCAAACAAATTCACCTTTCAAAGACATTCCCAATGAGACAACAAGCAAAGCACATTTGATCACATTGATCCCCTTTCCGCCTCCCCTCCCCACAAATCATCCCAACAGTTCTCCATGCAGTACTTACCCAACAAAACAGCAGGTGATGTTTCAGATCAGGATATTAACAACTGCATCGACATTAGCTCTGTTGTAAATAAAAAAATATATATCATAATCAGCAATTCAGCAATTAGCACCACGCGGCAGAATTATATATACCGGCCTGCTTAAAGAGATGCAGGGGAAGTGCAGTAGCTAAGTAATTAGCACCTGAGTCTTGATGACCATATCCCCAGCTTGAAGTGGTGGATGCAGAACCTCAGGAAATCGTCACGGTAGGGTTGTTTGAAGACTGCGGTTGTGATAATGGTACCATGACAAATCATTTTTCAAGCTAGCTACTAATCTGATTCAGGCGTATAGTAATAGTACAGAGACAACAAAAACTGATTTTACCAAGGGCAGAAAAAATGGCAGCAAATTTACTAGTTTGCCTCAGAACTTTCCATGGGAAAGGTGAGCGTTGCGCTTTGTCTTGGTTGATATCGGCGAGTAGGCCATTAAGATCCTGGATAAGTAGCTTCTTCTTCCTCCTTGTGCTAAACTCTTCATTGCAGAGTCTCTTGATGAGCGCATGTCCTAAACGACCCTGAGCCCATGACTAGTTGGCGGTGAGGAGCGTTGCCGTCAGGAGGAGGCGACCGCCGCTCTCTTCCTGTTCCGGGAGGAGATGGCCGGCGGCGGCGTGGAGGAGGCGACAGGCCACGGAGGAGACGGCCGGCGGCGGGATAGCTGTTCGCGTCCTCCCTAGTGTCGGTCTTTTTTTTTTATTCCGTGACCGAAGTATTCGAACCCTGACCGGCGATGCTACGAGGGCGGAAGCGCGCGGGGTGAGGGGCTGAGTTTGAAGCCTTGCATCAAACTTTCATAGGCAACCATCGGATTGGGTTCGGGTGGTTTTGTGGCCCTTGATTTTAATGGAGACAATTTCCTGTGCGTATTTTTCTAGGTGCACAATGATTGGAGGCTCTCAGCGGGGACGTTTTTCTTAGTGGACCTAGGATAGTTTTGATTGGTCTATTATAGTAGAGATTAATGGACCACCTACCTTCACATATGTGACATGTATTTGGAAGTGTATATATATACATGTTCACCTGAGTAGAGAAACAAATAATAATGCCAGGAAAAATATAGTGAATGAGAAACCAATGCAAAAATGTGAAATTATAGAGTGCATACATCATATGGTGGGAAGAGGAGACAGTAGGAAATAACCCGTTGTTGCTCCATAGCAATAGTGATCATGAAGGATCTACACAAGAGTCTATAGGATCCATCCCGAAAATGGGTTGACTTACGAGTTGATCGACTCTTAGTATCGTAGAGCGTGTCTATGGATCTTAACGTCTGTGGATGCCTAGATGGTGATAGTTTTGCACTTCATCTGCGGAGTTATTCTTATCCTTGAGTGGTTGCAACAAGAATTTAGTCTAACCACAGAACGCTACAGGCAGTGACTCAAGAGCCCGGCATGGAGTGTAAAATGAGACCAAGAAAATTAAGACAAGCTTCAGCTGCCTAAGAAAACATGGTGATCTCTATCCTCTGTTCACCAGCTTTGGTGTTGCAGCTTTGGTATTGGTTCTCTCTCTACGTAGCAGGACATGCTTAAATTTGCAATAGGTGATATCCTTTGTTTACCAACTTTGATATTGGTTATCTCTAGGAATTCTTGCGTATTGGAATGGCTCGGTTGGTTAGATTTCTTATAATGGAATGTTATTTGAGTCTGCAACAGCATAATATGGTGCTATTATTATTTTCAGCTAACATGTAATTCTTCAGTAACACGAATACCTTAGCAAGTTAGTATGTTTCCTTCAAAAAGAAAAAAAAATCAACAAAAGCAAGAAGGGAAAAAGTCCTTTTGAAACTCCTCCAGCCTCAACTGTCTCACGGTCCATTTTTTGTTCCCAATCCATAAAAAAGAAAATGCCCACACCCACAACATTTAAAATGATGCCTTAGACATCAATTTAACTTATGTGGCATTACGTCGTCACGAGGATAGTAAATTAGGCTAGACTCCGTTGCTCAAATAAAACTTTATAAAAAAAGTTCTTAAAAATAATAATTTTCCAAAAAATATCAAATATTTGTTTCCAAAAAATTATGCAATTAAAAATCCTAAATCTGGTCTATTTTTTTTTAAACATTCTATCCCAGAAAAAAAGAAAGTCTGAGAATATTTCTTTTAAAAAAATGTTTAGCCTAATAAAAAAATACAAGCGCTGGGGAATGCGCACCGTTGCTACCGTCCGATCTCTCCGCCACGAGCCCACAACGAAGCAGACATGGCCCACAAGCCACAAGTATCAACGTTCGATTCACCATTTCATTTCCAATCCCGTACAAAACTCAAAGGTGAATCCAGCAGCCGGAGCTACGCCCTGCAATCCCCGACGAATCTAGCAGCAGTCGGTGACAAGGGGGCAAAAGCCCTTCGAATCTGGGTGGACGCCGTTGACGAGCGCTTGTGGACGGAGGTAACAGGGAGGATTTCGCCCATGGTCCATGGAGAAGGAACCTCGATGGATCGAGAAGGGTGGTGGTCTGGTGGATTCCGGCATCCCGCTGCCAGCGATGGTCCACCTCCCCTAGACTCCCATGGGTTTGTAAGGTGCGTAAACATTTCCATCCCATTTTTCTTCAACTCGCCCATTCTAATCCCAGTGAATCTCGCATTGATGGGGCTCCGATCCCTAGTGAATCTGGAAGAAGCTAGGTTTCAAATCACTGTCAATTCCGCAGCAGACTGTGAACTGGCCCTTCGAATCCGGCCGGATGAACGATTTGTAGCTTCGAATCGAGCCGCGTTTGGTGTTCCAGATCCTGTGAGGAGCTGCGACGGGAGGTTGCCTTGCCTACGGTGGTTTCCGCGGCGGTGGAGATGTTCATTTTGGGTCCGTCATCATCCTTCCCCTTCCCCCATTCGCATCTGTTTGTTGTTCTTCGCCGTTTCGATTTCATATGCCCTTCTAAGCCTCCATGTTCTCCATATTGAATCTCACTTTACGAATCCATGGCAGATCTGTCACTATTGGTGAATCTCACCTCTGTTTAGTTCGTCTCCTCCACGAATCAGTCGCTGCCAGGCTTCAATCGAAGTGGCGGATCTCCAATTTGGGCGCCACAAAATGTAGGTTCATTAGCATTTCCTAAGCATTTAGGTGACGTTTGGATGGTGAGGGGGAAAGGGAAACAGAAATTAGGAGGTATGGGTTATGGATTGAGAAATACAGATTTAAAGCCAATCCATTGTTTGGGTTAGCTCGGTTCGGGTTCGGGTTTGGGTTTAGTGGGCCCCACGGGCTTTAAAAAATAAATAGAAAATCCTATCCCAAAAATGGCGACAGCGGTTCCGACGGCGCGCGTGCGAGCGAGGCTCGCGGAGATCGTAACCCCGTCGTAACCCACCTCCATGGATGGGATGGCATAACCCGTTTCCTATCCCTCTCTATTTTCTTTTCCCTAAAACCAAACAATGGATAAGTTATCCATCATCCTTTATTTCCCTATCCCACTCCCTATAACCCAGTATCCAAACGCCACCTTATGTTCATTTTGGGAATATCCCTGCCATTTTGTATGCATTCCTACTGAATTTCACTCTCAGTCTAGCTTCGGTGCTACATGTGTGTTGGTGCTCTGTACTATGTACTTAGATTTTTCATGTGGTGTGTACTTAGATTCGATAGAGCAGATGGTAGATGTGGTCTAAGTGATCTTTCATGTGGTGTGTTTGGAGGCCTAGGGTTTTTCATGAGAAGTGCATGCATTAGTCATGAGCTTTGTCATATGTGCAGTAGCTATTATGCCTTTTCTTAGATTTTGTAATAAAATGTGAAATATGGCTATTATTCATGTAACGATGTGGTTATTCATGACAAGTGTGTATTCCCTGGTTGCTTGTCCTAATTGTTAGTATTTATCCGCTTCCCTGTCATTTCAAATCTGCACCTAAAATCTTTTTCAAAACTCATGTAGTGATGTGCCTAGATTTTTTTCTCATAAGTGATTCCGTTTTGATAACTACAAGTGTGCATTATGTGCTCTCCTACCTGTTAGTATTGATGCCTGTTCACCCTTACTTGCCTGTGCTATTTTCTGTCATTGTAAATGACTGTGCAATGTACCCTGAAGATTTATATGTTTTTTCTTTTTTCTTAAAAAATTCATGTATTGACGAGCCTAGTGCACAAGTGAACTTTGCATTCTTGGAATGGCTGGTTCACTGCTTTCAACTATATCCACTGGTATATAAGGTTTACCTATCTCCATGCTATGTTCATAAAAAAATTACTGGTTCTAGATCAATATGGTGAAGTTGGGATCATTTTTAATCACAAAGTTTTTAGAACCGACGAAAATTCCACCGGAGCAGTATGTAGATTCTGTGAGAAACCGGGGGGTGCTTTCCCCTCCATTTCTCTTGGAATCTCTGTAATTCCCTGTTCCAGTGGCTTAAAATAATGTGGTTGGACTTGATCTTGGCTTCATCATGCACTTACTGCTCATTTCTTTCCTTTTCCAGGTACTACATTTATTTGCTCTCATCTGGTTCTCTGTGTTTAATTTACAGATCTTTTGTGTCAAGCGCACGTCAAGTATGTTTTGGTTCCTTTCTCTACCTATTATTGATTGTTAATATCTGTTAGTGTATACGATATACACACTTTGTTAGTATGCCATGGAGTCATTAGTACTGGTATTCCCTTTTTCTAACAATGCTTCTAGTACGTATGACGGCAAACTTTCCTTTGATTAAATGGTTGCTGTAATTTTTTTAACAAATTATGATCACTATTGGATTAGTATAACACAATCCATTGCCACTCTTATTTCTAACAATACTTCTAGGCCTACCTACATATATAGATTCAAAGTTACTTTTTTCTGTAGATAAATACACGCACTGTACTCTAGAAATGCTTTTTGTTTCATACATAAATGCCTTCCATACCAAACTAAATTTCAAATATTTAGGCACACGTACCTAGCCCAGCTTTAGGGTGCGTTTGGTTGGGCTTTTAGCTTTGGCTTTTAGCCCAAAAAGCCAAAAGCCCAACCAAAGGGGCTGCTTTTTCATGCTGCTTTTTCAGAAGCAGCTGCTTTTTCGTAGTACATTTTTGAAAGCTGGTTTGACCCTGCTTTTGGCTTTTGGCTTTCTGCTTTTCGAAATTGGTGGCATAAAAAGCTTTTCATAGTTGTTTCAAGAGAGATAAAGATAGAAGGTATATTTTATACTTGTTTAACCAAACAGCTTTCAGCTTTTCTACAGCTCACAGCCCACAGCAGCTTTCCCACAGCTCACAGCCCACAGCAGCTTTTTCCCACAGCCACAGCTCAACCAAACACACCCTTAACTTGTCCCTCCATTTTGTTTCAACTTTTGGTGGTGTCAGCCACTTGTATGTCAATACCTTGTGAATATTGGCAATATCTTCCTCCTTATAGTTGTATGTTGATCGCCCGTCTCAGTGTTTAGCATGCATGAGCATATCAGATCCATAATCATGGTTGCGATAATGTACAGTTCTACACTTAACATTTAATTTAACCATTTTATAAAATTTGAAGCACATGAACCAATGTCATTTTAAACTTACGTATTTTATTGTTTTGGCGCAATAATGTCCACAACCTCGTAGTTGCTATGCCCTTCTTTGTGTTTGGGTAGTGTTATCTCAAATCTGTTGCTCCTTAGGTTTAGAACCAGCGTAGTAGTGTCCCACTGATTGTGATCCTTTATTTTCGATGGCTTGAAGCATAGGGACCATTACCTGTGTTGTTTTTGTTTACATCGTTAGTAATAATGTGCAAAAAAAAAAACATACACTAAATTTGAATATGCTGAATATATGAACAAATTCATATATGAACAGACCATCTAACGATTGCGATTAGGGATGGCCATGGGCACCTTTAGATGGAGCTTCCCTCTATGTTGTCCACTGCTGAAGAGACTTAGAGACCCAAGGATCAACAAATGTGATGGCGAGCATGTGGCCAATGCATTGTGTGGTGCTTTCCCATCATTGCTTGAGGCATTATTAAAACTATTACCCCTTTCACTCATCACAACAGAGGTAGGCCCATGGATCATAGCTTTCTTCATCACACCAGTGCAATGCCTAATCCTCACAACTGTCGTGAGCCCACATATTTCATTTAGAGCCAACTTATGATAAATCAGCAAGCAATTTTTTCATTTTGGTATAGCATTTTTGTGTTCTGGCTTTAGCATTTTTAGTGTTGTAATGATCTGCCATTGATGATGATGCCAATCCATGCTTTTGTACTAGAGGATAGGGCTTAAAGAGACTACTTTTGTGTGTTTTTAGATGACAGATTCTTAGTTAAAGACTACCTTGTGTGATAATGACTTCATTTAGCCCGACAGTAATTTTTCTTTGCACGCACACACACCCATCCGCCATTAACAGATGATCCAATGCACCTCTGGAAGCCGGCCTTATCACAAGCACTTCTGCATTGTCTCACATTTATCTCCTCCCTTTCTCTCCCCTGCCATGCACTTGTCGACACCCTCACGCCCTCCGTCTCCGCCGTGGTGGAGGGCAAGGACGGGAGTGTCGTGCATGTCTACGGCTCTGATGGCAGCCCCATCGGGTGGTGCATCCACGTCTCCCTCTTCTACAAGGTTGCGACGCCCTTCCACTTCATGCCCCCTGAGCCGGCACCACTTAGTCGCCCTGTGCTCCGCCTCTCTGTTGTCAGCATGGAGGTCTAAGGCACTGCTGATGAGCTGCTGGGCCAGGTGGATGCACAATTCGAATGCAAGCCTCGTGTCGTGCAGCAGGAGTAGCCTTGCACGGCGTGGCTATGTGGTCCGGGCTGCCCCATGACCTTGGATCCGGATGGCGTTTTGCTCCTCACCGTGTCACCATCCCAGGTCCTCCAAGCGGGGCCACATAGGCACTCGCTGATCTCGCCTTTACATCTAACCTTGCTCGCCTAAATTTTAGAACTACTAGTGATTTGCGCGCGCCCATGCGCGCGAGTGATGGCCGTAGTTCTATCTGGCAAATGGAATAACGCGTGTTATAGAAAGCATGTACACAACGGTGGATTTTTTTTCTTGTTTTTGAAACACACAGATAAGGCATCGTTCATGGGAAATAAAATACTCATAGCTGTAGTCTGAAGAACAGACTTGCATAGTTCAAAACACTGAAAGATAGCAGTTGCACGGACACACGTACATGGTTGCTTGGCATGCAGCCATTTCTCCAGGGGAATAGTAACAAAAGAGAAGAAAATACATAGTTGGCTACGGAATGGCAACACTATTCAACAGTCGCTGGGGCATCTGTTCTCTTGGCCGAAGTCTGCTTTAGTTTGGGAAGCATGGCGCTGTCCAAGACTGGATATTCAAGAAGAGACAACAACTCACCACGGAGGTTCACTAAGGACTATGATAGCCCGCAGAGAATCGATGTGGCATCTGGCTTGCTGGCAACAGAAGTGATTTTCTGACGTGGTTTTCAGCGACAGTAAGCAGTGGAACGGCGGTCGAACTTTCCTGACAGACCGAATCAAAGAAGGTCAGGGAGCCACAGAGTGCTGCATCTTTTGCCTTTATGTTGTTCTTCAGTTTAGTCGCCTCATCTTCAAACAACATGGACCATGAGGTAGAGCAAAAAGGTCTTCTCTGAGTTCAGAAACATGTGCGGCATTGTAGTCACCAATTTTCACCATTTTTCGTTTTCAGGGGAATTTAGTGCAGCGTGATCGATAGTTTTTTGTGTTTGCCAAATTTCCAGAAAATTCTTTTGTTTCCTTGTCATAGGATTCTCTAGCCAGTATATTGCCAATCTTGAGACATGGTATGCACCTCGTCCAAAGATGTTCACGTGGAGCTGCAATACACAGTTTGGTCAATAACTGAGGAAAGCTATAACAATGGCTTGGTGAAGGAAATCTGCTACAAGAAGCCAATGTTTGAACTCCATTGTGATGCAATGCTATCGTGGAAGGGGACACTCAAATTTAATACCAAGACGTTGCCATAAAAATACAACAGTTGATGTCCCACCGAAGCAACAGTTATAGACACAAATAAATTGCAGGACATGGAAGCAAAGTTCATGGCTATAAATCTGTCATTGGGGTTGCAAAGGGGGAAGGAAAAATGCAGACCTGATCAAGTATAAGGTGAGCAATGGCACCTGATGCCCCACTGATTTTCACTAATTTGCTCAAATACAGGTACCTGCAAATGGAGACTTATTATCAAATAAGCAGTAGTGGCCGAAAAAGCTAGCTACACTGCATACTGATAATTACTCTTGAAGCTCAGAGAAGATACCAGACATGTCAGGCTACATAAAGAAAATAAAACAACTGATAAACCTTCATATGAAATGCAGGTCCTCTATACACAGTAAACCATAAGATGTAGCTAATCTAGGAGTAAGCTAACAATGGCACAAACAATAGTATAAAATAAATATTATAGATGGCATCAAGTCACAGACCAAGCCTAGATGCCCTTGGGGAACTGAAACATCAAAGCTGTCATCATTGCGCTTTCAGTAGGAAGTAGGCATAGATCCGAAGCATAAGGTGAGCAACAACTTTGCTAAAGCAACATGGCTGGGGAATCAATCTCATAGGTCAAGAAACAAAGGATTACATCATATGTACATTTCAGATCTTTTTCACCATTATGTCTCACTACTTATATCAAAGAGCAGCATGTTCTTAGTAAATGATGATGATGATTGTCAAACAGATTATATGAGAAAACTATGAAACAACAAATCTTGCAGAAAAAAGAGGAATTATCAAAATAATCAAAACCCATGTCTCCAGGTCTATGTTGGTTAGAATCATCTAAGTATATGCACTAATCAAGAAGCCAATAATTAACAATGATCATCTTATCTGCAAATACATATAGTGGCATAATTATTCAAAATTAGTGTTGACCAAATCTGATCAGATGGAAATAGAAGCAACCGCATGGCCAACTCCATTCAGAAATAGAAAGCGAGCTCGATTCATTGAAATTTCAGAGTAGTCATACCCAGAAACATCATAGAGTCATAATGACTGGACCAAATGTTGGTGACACCAATCATAAATTTAGAGTGCATGGTGTAAGTATTTTTTTGAGCAAGTGTGTACCTTTTGGCCGAACCCCGAGGCTTGCAGCTCTAAAGAAGCCAATGTACTGCTTAATATGATATATCACATTTCTCAGCAAAACAAAGAAGCCAAATAGCCAATGTAAAAAACTATTTCAGGTTTTGACACTACATGAGCAATGTTCTAAAGTTTCTTTTTTTTTCTTCATGCCAACCAGACCATCAACCCTGAGTATTAATGTTTTTTCTCTAAAGTCGTATAGAAATTAGAAATTGAAAGAAGTAAGGAAATGACATTTACCTTATTGTGTATTCATGTCTTCCTGGCCTGCACCCATGTGAAAGGACTATATTTTTGTCACTGTGTGCAACTCTGCAATTAAGCCACTATTCATAAGCTTAGTGGTAAATTTACCTACAGAAGCTCAGAATAAAAATGATTGGCATAAAAATAACCAAATCCATCCAATGTAACTATTCCCCACTGCAACAAACAAAAACTAACTTGAACCCAATTTAGAGTACCTAACCAACAGAAGCAACTGACAAATTTAATCTTTTCATTTCAGCTATTTCAGTCACGGTCGGATTATAAATCTGGGAAACATGTACAGCTAAGCTATAAACTTCCACCTAATTTTACTAATTTTTGTAGATATCACGTACATTCATAATGTTGAAAATCGAGCACCAGCATCTTAATTCTCTTTTCTCTGTATGAATAAACTAAAAGCTTCAGTTATATGGGACCCAAGCGAACAAAGCAAGCCAAACAACTCAGCTAAACCAGGAAACTTCGTCAGCTTTACTAAGAGAACAAAGCAAGAAAAACAAGGCAAAAAAAAAAAGGAAAATTCATCAAAATGTCAGGCTCTATAGAACAGCAATCTCATCATGAGCTACCAAATGTAACACTGCCACTGTCGAAGAACCATACCGGCGCAAATGCAGACAGCATGAGGGGTCGGGTGCAGCTCCGCTGCAGGTCCGGCAAAGCTCCTCCGCAGGCCTGGCGCAGGTCTACTGCAGCTCCTCCACACCACAGATCTAGCGCCCCCCTCAACCCCGTTCAGCACCTAGAAACCACGCGCGGTGAGCCGCGCGGAGAGGCAGGCCATCAGGAAGGCAGCAATCCATGGACGGAAAAAAGGAAGAAAATTAAAGGAAGAAAAAGCGAGGATCAGGATAGGCCAGGGCGACTCACCTCGCGTAGCCGGTAGGACGGAAGGTGAGAAAGAACAGAGGCGTGTGCGGCGTCTTTATCCATGCCGTCGTGCCTTGCGTGGCGGATCCCGGTCGCGGAGTCGCTGAAGTGCACGCCGGACGCCGCGCCCACCGACGGGACCCTCCCTCGCCGCACCGCCGCGCCGGGGCGCGTGCTCACCCCGGCCCGCACCCATGCCGGTGCGCCGTGCTCGCACCCACCGTCGGGGCCCATCTACGCGTTGTGCCGGTGGGCGCCCTCGCCCTGGTCGGCCCGCACCCGTGTCGCAGGGCGCGTCCTCGCCCCGCGCCCGCGCCGGTGTGCCGCCGCGTCAGGAGAGAGAGGGAGAGATTGCCGGGGATCGGAGGGCGGCGCTAGGTATCTAGCTCGAGGGAGGGACCGGAGGGAGAGGAGACGGAGCGGAGAAAAAAGCAGGAGCTTGAGAGACGGGTTAGCTAGATATCTTCGGTGCGGGAAACTGGACTGCGACGCGCTGAGACTGTGGCAGGACCCACAGGCTCCTTCACCAATGGGTGTCCGACAGCAGCCTTCTGTCCCAGGCTTCACAGGCCCACATTGGCTCCTTCAGCCAATCCTGAATCGACAACAAAAAGAGGGCACAGACCAGCTGACCGAGCTTTGATCCAGCTGCTGATCAACGCGATCACGGCCACCCACCAGGCATCGAACGGCCACCATCTCGTTTACTACCGTGGACATGCTGGCCTCGCGAGCTGGCCACAACGAATTTACACTTTAAATGTGCACCCATTTCTCCGCATGCCTGAGCTATCAGCCTTCATTTCTGGTTATCTCAATATTATTGCTTTATCAACCACACTGTTTTGCCTAATATATAACCATATTATTGCTTAATTCTTAACACTATTTTGCCTAACAGATGAAATAAAGGCTTGAAAGGTTCCTGCACCTGTGTGCTTCGCGTGTAGGAACTCCAAGATTCAGTAAGATCTGTGCCCTCGGCACATGAAGGATAAGCAGTTCTGGAGGATATACTTCCTGCTCGCCAAGAGTTACATCTCACCGTAAGCTCTCGTCTTAACGGTATCCCCATGTGTGTGTGATGCTCGAGTTTGTCAATCGTTGAATAATGAACGGAATTAGCAACATAAGTTCACTTTAGCATCTCACTTTGGTTACAATCAATTGAGTTCTATCTTCTATGGAGTTCACTGTAACCTTATCAAGTACTTCAAAATTATATATGGATTGTGGTATTTGCAGTGTGGATATAGTATTCTGCTGTCCTTGTACATAAACAAAATGAATCTTGTCTCTTCAGATGTGAGTAAATCTGCATATTCAGAAAATTCGAACTTTGGACCGATGAACATACTGAAAATCGAACTTATCCATTAACAGTAACATCCAAATCATCGGCATTATGTCTCTTCATGCTATGACTGCTTGCTATGCTTTTGTTACTCTACTTTTACCATCACGAAATGTTGGAAGGTGACTGTTCTTTACATACTTCTGCTCGGAAGATGAAACACATTTTCAACTACATAGTCACATAGATAACCTTAAAAGGGCTCTCCTGTCGGAAGGTTACTGAACAAGGCTCTTTATCTAGAAAATGAACAATGGCATGCACAATTCTGTTGGTCAATTGTTTCTTTCAGATTTTCAGTCAAACATTGCTTTTGTTTGGTTCTATCTAGTAAATTCCCTATCCCACATCCTAAGACTTCCCTCTTGTTTGCAGGGTCATGGTCCTGTCGATGAATTCCCTTACATGGACTTGCCTCAACACCTACAAAGCATTTTCTTCAACAGTTACAAGCAATTTAGTTCTGCTACTAAAGCAGTTTTAGTTAGCTCATTATCCAAAATGAAAATTGAATGCATGGTCAACAGAAGATATGAAGGGAACCAGTAAGGATCGTAACAGGAAGAATCTTGGAGTGGAGATACAAAGGGAAGAAACATAGAAAATGCATTAATCTGACTTCAAATACATGTTACTGTTGATACTTTTGCCTCCACACTTGCTTAATGTTGGATGTATGTGATTTTCTTGATCATCTTGGGTTCTGTGGTGTACTGTACATGAGGTTTTCTAGACGTACCTAGCGCAGAGAGCTCCCGCTCTGTGCGGGGTCTAGGGAAGGGTGCCAGTGGCAAGTCTTATCCTCACTTTACAATTCGAGGAGATCACGACTCCGGGACATTTCGATCACAGATGAAAGTTATAAAATGCTTACGGTAGAAGAAGATGGACCGGTGAATCTGCCTTTTTTTTTGTGTGGGCCTGGCTTGGGAGCCGCGCTCTTTTGGCGCGTCCGTGGGTTAAGCGCGCGGAGCTCTCCCGCCTCTGCTTCTTTCCATATATGTATGGCAAGCGCGTTGGTTGATTTTAGAGTATGCAGTCGGATGGTGGATTTCCTGCACGCGCTGCGTGCAGTAAAATTAAAAAATATAAAAACTGTATCACGAGGCAAGTGGGCGGCGCGCTACCGCATCCCTCGCGTCTCCGTTTCCGTCTCTCTCGCTGTCTCGCATCGCATGCCTTGCCGCCGACCCCGACGCGCGCCTCAGGGTGGCGGCGGCGGCGCGCTCCAACCTGCCGGGCGCGCTCGCCGCCTTCGCTGCACGACCTCCTCCTCCGCCGCCGCCCCCTGCGGCTCCCGCCCCGTCCTCCTCACCTTCACCCGGGGCTCCTCAAGCTCTGCGCGGCGCGCGCAGACCTCGCCACGGGCCGTGCCGTCCAGGCGCAGCTCGCCGCGAGGGAGGCTCGGAGGCGAGCCCTTCGCCGCCACCGCGCTCGCCAACATGCAACATGTGCTTCAAGTGCTGCCGCCCCGCCAACGCGCACAGGGTGTTCGACCGGATGTCCGCCAGGTACAGCGTCTCCTCAAAGATTCTCAGTGGTGATTCTTCCGCAATGGACAAGAAAGGACTGAAGGCTCCTGGATGCAGTATTATTCCACTAAAAAATGAGGTCCATAACTTCTACTCTGGATGCAAATCACCAGCAAGCAAAGGAAATATATGCAAGGCTGGGTAAGCTCATTGAAGATATCAAAGCTGTGGGCTATGTGCTAGACACTGATTCGATACATGATGTCAAGGCATAACTTCTTAACACCCACAATGAGAAGCTTGGCATAGGGCTCATTTGAACAGCCCCTGGCATGACAATTCAGATAAAGAAGAACCTTCGGGTTTTTAACGATTGTCATAATGCGACCAAGTTATTATCTCTAGTGACAGGATGGGAAATAATCATGAGAGATATTCAACGCTTTCACCACTTCAAGGATGGTAAATGTTCATCATGGAGCCTACTGGTAGTGAATGAAATGTTGAAGGCAGTCTGAATATCCATTTTTGAGATTATATAGGAGACTTCACACTGCTGGTACAGAAATACTAGTATAAAATTAGACTAAAAGGTAATGCTAACTATTCTATCTGTGGCACACATCATGTTTTTATCTGAGCATTCTCTGTGTCCAATTTTCTATTGTGATGGTCAGACTTAGAACTGCCAATGATTTCTTAAGGAGTGTATACCATGTTTTGTTATAGGCTCTGTAGTGGACATTTGCATTGTGGTACTTGGTTAAGCTAGAATTGTTCAGCAGCTCTTATAATCTCTTCACCATTCCAGGGAACCTTTTGTAGAGTTATAGATTTCGCTTGGTCCTTAATACATTTTTTTTTACTTCCATACAAAAGTAGTGCACAAGAGATTGTCTGATGAGGCCACTGTTCATCTTCATTTGTTGTTTGGAACTAAATGTACATGATGAAATCAGCACTGGTAACTGAAGAAAGAAGTTTTTTCTCTAATTATTACATAAGAATTGTGGGTTGTGTTTTTAGTGATCAAGTTGGTAGTTCTTCATAAGGATCAAATGATACTACATCAACTGCTATTCCTCTAAAAAAATGAAATCTCTGAATCACCATTTTGTTCTAGCATTACCCCAAAATTTACACCGGAAAAATAAATCATAGCCAGAGCCGTGGTTACAGTGTGTCTATGTATCTCAAACTTTTTATCCCTTTTTTGGAGAGGACGTATGACTTGAAGCCACAAGATTTCATATCATTCTGAACATTACTTCCAGTTATTGCTGCAAACCTATTTTGGAGCAGTAATGAACGAGCATGGCAGTCATCTTTTGTTTAGTTATTACTCCTTTGTACTGATACATACGGTTGACTTCTGCTTGCCAACTGTAGCGATGAACTCAACTGCCACTTTTAATGCATTAATAGATGCCAGATTCATCAAGCTTGTTGATGACCATGTTGGTTCCCCTCCAGCCAAATCAGATACTCCTCGGAATACAATCACAGGTATGCCAGGTGATGTTGTTGTCTGTTGAATCAGCATGAGAGTTCGCTTAATTGTAGCGCTATCTTAAGTTACATGATCAGGATGTACTTTAAATATTGGTTAGCATATAAATGAAAAGTAAGAGACATCATCTGTTAAAACTCACCATCACCACTGCTGCGCTCTCCTCATCTACTGTTGACACCCCAAATTCTCTGAAAAGGAACTTTCTGTATTCTGCATTGTCAAGAAACATGTCAGCTGATGATCCTTTAAGGCCATAGACAACTTGTGGAGTTGTCGGTAAGCAGAAAGTGTCATTGCATCTTTCAAGTTTGACCTGCAGAGCAGAAATTTCACAAATAGTAGTCTGTGATTAGTTGTGCACAAACATGTATTTGCTATGCAATTATGTTACTGATATATTGTGTGGCACTCACCTTAAGTTGTTCTGCAATTCTGAACCATGCTGAATCTACAGGTAGCCAGAAAACTTCTTCCATAGGCTTGCCAACTGAGTATAGCTCCTCATTTCTGTATTTCAGGGATCCTAGCAAATTCTCTCCTCCATTTGGGATGTTATATTCTCCAAAGCTTAGTTCTGCTGATGACTCTTTCGGTGATTTGAACTTCTGTGATAATCAGAATACCAGAGATCATGCTAAGGGGGGTGAGTTTGCTGAATCGTGCACAGATACTTGGAGGTTGCATTTTATAAATTATATTATATTCCTATTGTGAATTTTTTGCATCTATATTTGCAATTGCAGCATTGGATCTTGAGGTGGGTTAAAGAAGCTGATTCCAGTTGGAGGGGTACCTTCCATGTCCAGGCACCCGTGTAAGCAACAATCTTGGGAACACTGACGTCGCCAAAAGACATGGAGTCATTAGAACTCCCTGCCGTGCCGTAGTGAACAATACCAGACACGCTGAAGACATCGATGAGAGTCTGTACAGTGACAGCGGCGTTCAACTGGAAAACCAAGGAAGGAAGGTAGCAAGTAGTAAGAGGTAAGCATGAAGGTAAAGTTACACAGAAGGTAAACGCAAACGAGTCCCTTTCAAATTTGAGTACCCTGCGTTGCCCTGTCAATGCGTATATAACGTTCACTCCCCGTATGCCGCCGATGTGATACCGTCGTCCTGAAACATCGTGGTAGGTCAGATTGCATTGTATTCTTGAGGGGGCCAACAATAGGATATAATTACGCACTCGATGACCAACTGGAACATTGCCTTATGATTTCGAAGTGAACACAGTATGGATGTATGCAGGTAGGTAAGTAAGTAGAACAACAGGAAACAAAAAATTCAGAGGCCTGTGATAACAACTTACGACACATTTGTTTCCCGTTTGAGGTCAAGTAGGTCTTATGCTATTTCTGTCGTGCACTTGTTTCTTTTGTGGCAACATATTAAGCTGACACAGCTATTGATGACACCTAAAATCAGAGTCCTGTAATTACATCTTATGACACATTTCTTTCCTGTTTTGTGGGCAAGTAAGTCATGCTATTTTTGTCGTGCACACCTTACAATTAGCTCTGCTAGTGCCAGGTGCTCATCAGTCCTAGTTTATGCTTTCTTCTAAGAAGAGGGAAATTGTACAGGTAATGTACTGTAGCTGTGAATTGAATTGATATACGAGGGCATCTCATCTCATCAGTCATCTCATGCTTATGATCTTTTTGTTACCATTTTTGTATCACCAGGTGATGGAAATGGCACCAGAAACGTCAGCGGCAGGAACAGTCAGTCAGTCAGGCAGGCAGGCATGAGTATCCAGACAGACCAACAGATGACCACAGGGGGATCGGAGGAGCAGATAATAATAAGCACGTGAATGAACAAATGGACGGCTGAGGTTAGACTTACTGTACCATAGAGGTCAACGAAGGGGAGGACACGCCAAGGCGTGAAGTAGCCGGAGGCCTGCAGCGCGGTGGCCTCGTCGACGTAGGACATGACGAGGCCGAGGGAGGGGCCTCGCCGGTTGACCCTGTCCACCTGCCACCGCGCGCGGTCCATGGCCGGCCGCGCCGGCAAGGCCGCCGCCGAGCCCGCGAGCAGCAGCAGCAGCGAGAAGAGCAGGAGCTGCAGCGGGGTCGTCTCTGGGTAGCCGGATAGCGCCATGGCCGTGCCTGCCTGCCTGCTCTGCTGTGCCAACTGCCAAGAATGTGTGTGTGCGAGCAAGCAGGCACTCACTCGAGGTTTTTAAAGGCAGGGGCCGGGTGGAGGGGTCAGCAGGAGACGATGGTCTATTCGTCTGTGTCGGTGTCCAAGCAGGTTGGCGCGTGTGATTGATGGATGCCGTGATCCGCGTGCTTAAGTTTTTTAACTGCTTTTATTCATTATACATATGGCTGTGTTCGCTTCTCTAATAATCTATACTTTTCATTTTTTTTCCAGCCAAACAGTGTTTCTCTCGTAACAAATCAGCTAGAATAGTATTTTATCTTATTTTTTTAACGAAGCGAAAACCATTATATAGGAGTAGTAGTTTTATAGGGTGGGGAAAAAAGTGCAGCCCATGTCAAGAAAACAAGGAACCCAATTTAGGGGGTGTTTAGATTCAATGACTAAAATTTAGGAGATGTCGCACGAGGGTGTCGCATGGGGGTGTTTGGATACTAATAAAAAATAAATTACAGAATCCGTCAGTACTCCACGAGATTAATTTATTAAGGCTAATTAATCCGTCATTAGCATATATTACTGTAGCACCACGTTGTCGAATCATGGATTAATTAGGCTTAAAAGATTTATCTCATAAATTAATGATAAATTGTGTAATTAATTTTATAATTAATCTATATTTAATACTCCATATATGTATTTAAATATCCGATTAAACAGCGACTACACCCCCCCCCCTGGCCAATGAGCTGCAGGCTGCAGCTGCTGCTATCCTGTCGCATTATTTATTATTCTCTGCTCCCAGTCCCAGCCCTTTCCGGTCAATCCGATTGGGATTGGCTGCCCCCTTGGCCTCGTTGTTGCGCCCACCAATCTCAACCTGGCAGTCATGCCAGCAAAACCGACCTTGTGTTTAAAACGTGTGTTAACCTACACTAAGCCACTCACTGTGTCCCAAAAAGATTATTATTCTAGGTTTGAACCAAATTAAGTTTTTTAAAAAAATATTAATTATATTTATAGAAAATAATATTGACGTTTATGTCCTCAAATGGATTTACTATGAAAATATATTTATAATTAATTTAATGATACTTGTTTCATATCATAAATGTTACTGTGCTTTTTTTAGGTCCGGTTAAATTTTAAATTATTTTGACTCGTCAAAAACAAAAACAAAAAATTCTTGGTATGGAGGGAGTATTTCTGAAGATCGAGCCAGCAACCTGGTACTGTATAAATGCTACAATCAAGGATACGGAGGTATGCGCTTCTTCTCAAGCAATAGCTTATGAATACAGGGAAACAACCTGAAAATTGACTTATGCTAACCTAGCATCCCTTGTATCCTCCATTTATTCTAGGGCCATTTTTACAAACCTTACATATGTGGTAGTTATTATCTGGTTGAAATAAACAGCCATGGGCAATGCGTTTTGTTGTTATCTGAGATATTTTGAAGTTAATACGTGATGCAAAGTTTAATAATCAGCATGGAGCAATTGTGTCAGGTGCACTGGTGCTCAGTGTGAAGTTCAGCAGGCTGATTAGGCTGCTTTCGTTGTCTACTTTGCCTCTCTGCTTCCTCTTCACTTGCTAGTTGTACGCAGTGATTTGAGCCCTCAAAAGTGGTCTGATTCCCCCTCGTTTACCTTTTGTAGGGAGCGCCGGCCGGTGGCATACGTCGCTGACATGTTCTCAACGCCATTGCTCTTTGCAAAAGCCGTGACTGACATTGTGGATAGGAAGACGCCGACGGCAGAGGAGTTTCTGCAGATCTCTGATCTCCGATCTCTGAAGAAAGCTCCAGCTGAATGTGGTGGACTTCGTCAGCGGGAAGCGCATCTCTGATCTCTGAAAGCTCCAGCTGATTGTGGTCATGAAACCCAAGATCCCCTCTGCTCCACAATGCTAGCAGGCTAGGGTGCAATACAGTATTTGCTCAATGATTTATAGAGGGGTTTAATATGCGAGGCTTTACCTTGTTAACCCTTGTGTATGTACAATGTTGTTGGCAATTGATCAGAGCAGGCCATAGTGTGGAATTTTGTAGAATAATTCGGTAAGTGTACTTTGTGGTGCCAATATAATATGCTGGGGGGGATTAGATGAAAGGTTGTGTGGATATACTTATGTCTCACTGAACTGTTATGCTCCTAGTACTACTTTTGAATGGTTGGATAGTTGCAATGGCTGTTGTGCGATGCCAAAACCAGAGCAGTCATGCCCCTGCTCTGTCTGCTGCAAAACAGAAAGAATACGCAGTGAGCAAACATGGCATTGGTTAGCCTGACCAACGCTATTAGGTGTCTTCCGTTTGGCCTGGTTTAGTTCCTCTCTTAAAGTTTACTTCATATCCTATTGAATGTTTGACACATGCATGAAGTATTAAATATAAATTAAAAGATAATTAATTGTACAGTTTACGACTAATTTATAAGACGAATCTTTTAAGCCCAATTAATCCATGATTTGACAATGTGGTGCTACAGTAGCACATGTGCTAATGACGGACTAATTTGGTTTAATAAATTCGTCTCGCGGATTACTGACGGATTCTGTAATTTGTTTTTTTATTAGTATCCGAACATCCTATGAAGGGTGGGCCTGGTGCAAGCAGTAGAGTCTTACCGTCTATGACCGGAAGGTCCCGGGTTCGAGTCGCGGTTTCCTCGCATTGCACAAGCGAGGGTAAGGCTTGCCACTGACACCCTTCCCCAGACCCCATATAGAGCGGGGGCTCTCTGCACTGGGTACGCCCTTTTTTATCCGAACATCCTATACGACACCCCCATGTGACATCCGATATGATACCTCGAGACTTTACACAAGGCGTCTCCATTCTCCAATAAGGGCCAACCAGCCAGGAGGTGAGTCACTGAGAAAGAAATGCTAGTGCAGGAGCTCCCCTTCACTGTCCCAAAATGGTTACTATTATATGTTTCAACGAAATTATTTTTTTAAAAAAAAATTGACTAATTTTATAGAAAATATTGACATTTATGTATTCAAATAGCTTTAGTATAAAAATAGATTTCATAATTAATTTAACGATACTTATTTGATATCACAAATGTTAATATGATGTTTTCTATAGATCTTGTTAAATTTTAAATTATTTGACTTATTGAAAACGAAAATTGTTTTTTTGCGGGGTAAAGGGAGTATTTTGTTAAGATCGGGCCCGCAACCTGGCATGGTAGTACACATAATTTTCTTTCTTCTCAAGCAATAGCTCATGAATACAGGCAAACAGCCAGAAAATGAACTTTTTCTAGCTTATCGCTTATGCTGAAATTTGACTTATGCTGATGTTGATGCTGAAATATTGTGAGAGGAAAATACTATTTCATGGCTGAAAAGTAGCTCAAGCGAACAGGGTCATATAGCATCCCTTGCATCCTTCGTTTATTCTAGGACTATTTCTACAAACCTCACAAATATGGTAGTGAAAGGACCTAGGATGCCGCCTAGAGGGGGGTGAATAGACATTTCTAAAAATTAACACATTTAAATGCGGAAACAATTAGTAAAAGAACTCCAAATAAGAGTAATACCACCCCTCATGAGTTAGCCACAGAGTATGTAAAAGATACTAAATAAATCTAGGAGCCACAATCCTGCATCACAACGATTAGTGCAAGGATCAAATAAATTCAGCACTGAGCTCAAATACCGGACGTGTCCGATATGAATACCGGACGTGTCCGGTATACACGATTTCTGCAGAGCACCCCCAAACTTGCTCCTTTCGATTTCTATCTTCAAGTCAAACAGCAGGTACCTACTAGAGATGACAATATACACAGAGAACCTGCACAAGAGCTAGAGCAACACAAATATCGAATGAAGTGCGAATTGAGACACGATATTTGTTTTACCGAAGTTCGGACTCGTTCGAGTCCTATTCTCCGTTGAGGGGGCTACGGGCGACCCAGCGAAGGTCAGCCCAAGAGGATACCACGAAGGTCACTCTAGACGGAGTCTTTTCCAACTCCTTTTCCTCCTTCCACTAGTTGATTCCGAGGCGGCGGAATCGATCGTTACAAAATTTCCGAGGCACACCACAATGTCTCGGGTGCTCTCCGGCGACGCCTAGCCGTTTAGGACTGAAGAGTCCAAGAGTAACAAATACAAATCACAAGATTTGACAATATGCACAAGTGCTCAAGTGGTTGGATTGCTCACTTTTTGAATTTCACTCAACCCACTAATTGATTTGGCAATTAGGATCACACACTCACTAAGAGAGGGTTTGGGAGAGTTGGCAAGGCTCAAAAACGTGTATAGCAACCAGCAGAATCAGCAGCCTCCAAAGGTGGAGGCTTGGGGGTATTTATAGCCCCCTTGAAAAACTAGCCATTTTATAGCCGTTGCTGCGTCCGGTATGAATTACACTGCCCCAACGGTAACTAAGTTACAGTGACAATGTGAGGTGTCGGAACTCCCGATGAATGTCGGAACTCCCGACTGTCAAAACTCCCGACACACGTCGGAACTCCCGACCCTCAGCATATTTGAAAACAAAGTAACTGAGCTGAAGTTTGTGAGGTGTCGGAACTCCTGACGCATGCCAGAACTTCCGACCGTCGGAACTCCCGACTCATGTCGGAACTCTCGACCCTTAAGGCATTTGAAAATTAGCCGTTGGCCTCTGGTCGTTCATACCGGACACGTTCGGTATGAATACCGGACACGTCCGGTATGACCAGGACAGTGAACCCTCTAAGTCAGTTAAGCGCGAAACGTCGGAACTCCCGACCTATGCCAGAACTCCCGACCGTCGGAACTTCTGACTCACGTCGGAACTCCTGATGAACCAATCCGAGAACAATAAGAATTTTATCGTGGCTTGGCACATACTGGACACGTCCGGTATTGCCAGACCAGCAAAACACAAGTTAGCTCTTTTGTCTCTCAAACACTCAAAACTCACATGGGTTGGCTTGAGCACTTGTGAAACATTATCTATCAACATGATGCATCCCTCTTAATAATACGACATTCCTGTTGACTCAAATTTAAAAGTATAACGAATTTAAACCTTTTGAGTTGATCTCTTTCAACCGAAGCCGTGTATTCTAATCTTCATCAAGTGAGGGTGCCAACATGTTGATATTGATCTTTTCACTTAAGCATAGCCATCTTGAGCACGTGACTTGATTCCATTCATCAAATTTGAATAATCCCAAATGTATCAAGTCACTTCCATCAAATACTTCAATAGTGATTTGATCCTCCACATCAACATGACCATCATGACTTGATTAGTACCTCAACTAAATGCAAGTACTTCCTTCTTCACCCTAGCTAGGTTCTTCGGCCGTCAAGCCGTCCCTTGTCCTTCACCCTTGCTTAGTACCTCGAAGCCTTTCCTTGCTATCTTCACCATCTCAAGCCACCAAGTCATATCTTGCGTTGAATTATCCATTCATTTGTATTATTATTTTTTCATTTCAATTAAGCAAGCTTCAAATATGATACCATTCCATATGCAATCCCTCATGTCTCATTAATTAATTCTTAAGAGCTTGCTTTCACATAGAATCCCACAATAAATAAGCATTTGCATAAATTCCATTTGCATTGTTGTCTTGTGCTTGAACTAGATTATTTATACAACAACATATCATTTTGGCTTTTATTAAGTACCTGTGAGATAACATATTTCCTATCCACACTTAGCAAATGGGTTAGACCTTTAATCACATTGTCATTCAATCATCCAAAACCCACTAAAGGGCTAGATGCACTTTCAATCTCCCCTTTTTTGGTGATTGATGACAACTTGATTAAAGCTTACAAAAGAATATAAACATTTAAGCTTTTGGGTTCAATGATTTATAAGAGGCCCCCCCCTTAATATGTGCTTATGATTATAATTCACAAAATGACCTCAAATGTCAATTGCACATACTAAAACATATAGGAGACTCTGCCTAAATCATTGCATCCATGGGGTGCATCTATGTGTGACAAAGTAAAAACCGTGATGCATATGATAAGATATATCACACAAGAATAAATATAAAGGCATCACATCAAATATTTTCATTCTAGCATGAATAGTCCTTATGAAGATAAATATAACACATGTATATGTCACACATAGCACTCATTACACATTTTCTCAAGTCCACAAGCCACTGATATAAAAATAAAGATCATGTCTCAATAGATACATAGATAAAGCATAAGTATGAGTCTCATCTCTCACATGATACAATGCAATCTCAAACTCAAGATACATCAATGAAGCTCAAAAACAAAAACTACAGCCTGCAGTACATATCTTCAGATACAAAGATAAGCAAATGAAACAAAAATCCTAAAGCTTTAATCAGTCTCTCTCCCCCTTTGTCGTCTATCACCACAAAGGTACAACAATGACATACTAAGGACAAAGGGAGCTGCAAGCTGTCTCTGAAGGCTGTGATCACTCATCATCATCTTCATCTCTACCAGTATCCTCATCATCTGAGCGTGGAGCACCGTCTAGATGAGAACTACCCACACCAGACAGGTCATAGAAACTACCCGTGAGGTCACTCCACCAGTCTGAAGCATACTCATCTACTGTACTGGGACGTGGTTGAGAGTGAGTAGGCACACGAGCCTATAGTGGTAAAGTGTCAAGATGCTCTGGTGCCTACTGCTGCTGCTGCTGTCATTGAAGGAACTCAGCAAACTCTGTGTCATACCTGCCCTGCTGCTCCTCCTCAGTCTCAGGCTCACTAGCTGCCTCATCTGATAGTGGAGACCTAGGAGGATCAAGCTCAAGTCTAGAAGCAATCTGCTTCAGAGTCTGAGTATCCTTCCTCCTAGCCTCCCTCTCCTTCTGCTGATAGGTTCGTATGTCCTTGCATATCCCAAAGATAGCACTGAACATCTTGCGAATAGGAGACGGAGGACTGTAGCGGCGTGAAAAAGAACGTGAAGGAGCATGTGGTAGAGGGGAAGCTCATCCTACTGCTGCACCACCTACAAGAGCATCTGCCTCTGGTGCTGCTGCTGCTCCTCCTGGTCCTGTTGGAGGTACCCCAACCTTAGGCAAGTCTGCAACAATCTTCAGGGCCTTATGTACCTTGTCATACTCAAAGGTATGCCCTGTGACTTGCTCAATCATGTGCATGATGTAGGGAGCAAAACCACAGCCCTTGAGGGGCCTCTCGCCAATGCTCCTAATCTCACACCATATGAAATCAAAAACACTAAAGGGCCGTGCATCTAGAGCCATCCTATGGAGCAAGTTCCTGGAGTAATCTACAAGTTGCCCTTGTCTCCACCCTTGCAGTCAATGGTCTTCCTGAACATCCTATCTAGGTATCTGTAGGTAGGGTGAAGACCTAGAACCTTCCCCACTGCTCCTCTCTCACCCCCTAGTGGGTACATGTAGCCCAGCTGCTCTAGAGGGAGTACCTACTCTGTATGGATCCTATCTCTCTGAAGATCCTCCTCTGAAAAACCAAGTAGGGCGGCAAAAGCATCATAATCCACACTATACCACTGGCCCTCAAGCATCTAGTGCATATGCCTCTCATCCTCCTCAACATACAGGGTGGCGTAGAACTAAGCTACCACCTCAGTGTTCCAGTCATGCTAGAACTCGGATGAAGATTTCTTTCTTCTAGCATGGTAGCCCTTCTTTATCATGAACTTGCCAAATCTCTTGACAAAGAGAGCCATCTTCTCATCATCATCATCATCATCCCATGAATCATCATCTTCACTTAATGTTTCTTGCTTAGCTTTGCCCTTGGATGATGTGGCCTTGAATGCCATGCTCTTCTTCTTGTCATCCTTCTTCTCATCTTTCTTCTCCTTCTTTTCTTCCTTCTCATCTTCATCTCTATAAGCATCATCGGTCATAATATCTCCCAAGATTTGATTTGGTGTCATTGTGTTCAAATTGGTCCTTACTAGCAAGGTGACCAACATGCTAAATCTTGTGGGTAAACATCTCAAGAACTTATTAGAGAAGTCCTTGTCCTCTATCTTCTCACCAAGTGCTTTGAGATCATTGACAATCACCTCCATCCGATGGAACATGTCCGGTACACTTTCATCCTCCTTCATCTTGAAGCTTGCAAACTTCTCTTAGAGAATATATGTCTTTGCACCCTTCACGGCTTGAGTGCCCTCAAATGATTCCTCCAATTTCTTTCAAGCCTCATGAGCTCTCTCAATATTCTTGATTTGCTCAAAGGTTCTCTCATCCAAAGCATCATGGATGACACTAAGAGCAATGTCATTGTTTTGGAGAAGTATTTCTTCGACGGCGGTGGGAGCATCTTCATCTTCAATCTCAATTTTTGTTTGTACCACCTTCCAAATCTTCCTATTGATTGACTTGATATACGTTATCATCTTAGCCTTCCAATAGGGATAATTTGAGCCATCAAATTGGGGTGGCTTCTTGGTGTTGTTGATTTAAGCCATTTTTACACTGAAGGTTGTTAAGCCTCAAATAATGGTGACCTCAGCTCTGATACCACTTGAAAGGTCCTAATAGCTAGAGGGTGTGAATAGCCTAATAAAATTTCTACAACAACACTTAACCAAATGGTTAGATAATTATGAGGCGAAGCAAGTGTTGCGCTAGCCTACTCAAAATGCAAGCCACCTACCACGATTCTAGTTAGATAGTATCTATCCACACAATAGCTATGACACCAACCAAGCAAACAAGCTCTCACGACTAACTACACTAAAGAGCTTGACAACTAGTTTGTGGTAAATGTAAAGAGAGTGATCAAGAGGGTTATACTGCCTTGTTGAGGAAGGAACCAATCAATCATAAGGATGAATAACAATGAAGACCAATCACCTCGAAATCAAATGATGAACACAATGATTTTTTACCGAGGTTCACTTGCTTGCCGGCAAGCTAGTCCTCGTTGTGGCGATTCACTCACTTGGAGGTTCATGCGCTAATTGGCTTCACATGCCAAACCCTCAATAGGGTGTCGCACAACCAACACAAGATGAGGATCACATAAGCCACGAGCAATTCACTAGAGTACCTTTTGGCTCTCCGCCGGAGAAAGGTCAAGAACCCCTTACAATCACCATGATCGGAGTCAGAGACAATCACCACCCTCTGCTCAACAATCCTCGCTGCTTCAAGCCGTCTAGGTGGCGGCAACCACCAAGAGTAACAAGCGAATCCCACAGCGAAACACGACCACCAAGTGCCTCTAGATGCAAACACTCAAGCAATGCACTTGGATTCTCTCCCAATCTCACAAAGATGATGGATCAATAATGGAAATGAGTGGGAGAGCTTTGGCTAAGCTCACAAGGTTGCATGTCAATGCAAATGGCCAAGAGAGTGAGCTTGAGCCAGTCATGGGGCTTAAATAGAAGCCCCCACGAAATAGAGCCACTATACCCCTTCACTCGGCACAACGCGGGGTGACCGGACGCTCTAGTCCGATCAACCAGACGCTGGCCCTTAGCATCCGGTCACGTGATACACGCCACGTGTCCCCTGCTTCAAATACTGTTTGTCAGATTTCAACGGTCATCTGTTGATCGGACGCTACGCACAAACTAACCGGACGCTCAGCCTTCAGCGTCCAATCGTTTCCAGTAAGGTTCTAGAAATGAATTTCTTCAACCGGACGCGTCCGGTCATGCTTGACCGGACCCTACTAGCGTCCGGTCTCACAATGACTTCCTTTGTGCTGCTACGTCAGCATGACTGGACATAGCCTTCTAGCATTTGGTCGCTGAGCGACCCAGCGTCCGGTCGTTTGACCGACACCAGCGTCTTCGCTGTTACACCTGACCGGACGTGTCGGTCCAACTAAGGCCAGCGTCCGGTCACTTTTAGTGACCTCTGTCTTTTCTAACTAGGGCACCAGTGGCACCGTCGGACTGTCCACACTCTATGGGCGGACACTCCGCCGGTGGAGTTTCTTACCCTTGCTCCCAAACTTCACCACCCTTGATCAAATGTGCCAACCACCAAGTGTATCACCTTGTGCACATGTGTTAGCATATTTTCATAAATGTTTTCAAGGGTGTTAGCACTCCACTAGATCCTAAATGCTTATGCAATGAGTTAGAGCATCTAGTGGCACTTTGACAACCGCATTTTGATACGAGTTTCACCCCTCTTAATAGTACGGCTATCAAACCTAAATGTGATCACACTCTCTAAGTGTCTTGATCACCAAAACAAAATGGCTCCTACCATTTATACATTTGCCTTGAGCCTTTTGTTTTTCTCTTTCTTCTTTTCAAGTCCAAGCACTTGATAATCACCATGGCATCATCATCATCATGTCATGATCTTCATTTGCTTTACCACTTGGAATGTGCTACCTATATCATGATCACTTGATAAACTAGGTTAGCACTTAGGGTTTTATCAATTCACCAAAACCAAACTAGAGCTTTCAATATGCGGCCTTTGTTTGCCCTATGCTTGTTTGGCTTGTATGGACATCTATCAACCTTGTGGCCCATCTCATTGCATCCATAGCATCTTCTTTTTGCAACTTGGGCTTCCTTTCTTGCCTCTTTGTACATTGGGCATTTCTTGTTAGGATGCCCCAATTTCTTGCTCATGAGACAAGCGTTTTATCCATTACTTTTCTTTTGGTTGGCCAACTTGTTTGAGGCCTTTTGTTCTGCCATTCACACTTGTTGGCCCAACTCTTGTGTGGACACATAGCCCACTCATGTCCATACAATCCACAACCATAGCATATACTTTTTCCATGTTTCTTGCTCTTAGTTGTGTTGGCCTTGCTTGAAATGTGATTCTTTTGTTGAGCTTTGGAGGAAGCAAGGTTTGAACCCTTCTCAAGCTTCTTCACCATGTTATCACGGTTATCTTGAGAAGGTTGTGATTTCTCCTTACCCTTCAACTAAATCACATCTTTCTTTAATCTTTGCACTTCTTCTTTGAGCTCTATGTTTTCTATGAGATTTAGCTCAATCGAAGATTGGCTTGCTTGAGGAGCACACTCATTAGTACAAGAAATATTTAATTGAGATGGTGTACTAGTGAGTGATTGTGTGAGAGGTTGAGAAAATTTTACCGATGTGATCACAACCTCATGAGCCACCTCAAGCGTGATGCTTGATTCTACTACTTCATCATGAGAGCACTTTAGATGAACATAATTTGCCTGTAGCACATTATACTTGCTTTATAATTCATCTAGCCTTGCCTTGAGCTCAAAGTTTTCCTTCTCTAGTTGTGAAACACTAGAAGAGGAGTTAGTAACTAAAGCATGCTCAATTGATAATTTTTCATACCTTTCACTTAGAGCCTTTAGTTCTTCCATCTTGGAGATGAGAAACAATTCTTGCTTTTGAAGTGATTGCTCTTGCTTCTCAATCTCTTCTTCAAGCTCATCATTCTTTTCAACTATCTTCATGATGATGAACTTGTCTTTGCGGTTGAGATGATCAAGGTTGTAGTTGTCTTTAACTTCAACATCACTCTCATCTTGATCATCTACTTATGCTTTCTCCTTTTCTTGATCTTTCTTGTTACTCTTTTTCTTGCTTTTCTTGGCCATGAGACACAAGTGATGAGTATCATGAGATACTAAGGTTGACTCATCACTTGGTCGCCACCGGGCTTGAGCCTCATTATCACAGACAGCCTGCTGTCCTGCTGCCACGGCTATACCGAACACGTCTGGTATGTGCAGGTAGACAGCATGTCATGCGTTGCTTGCACTTCTTGCTCCGGCTCGGCGCTCTTGAGGTCTTGTGAGGCTTCTTCACTGCATGAAGACACAATGGACATACTTTTCCATTGATTTGATCTCAAGTGCATCATCACATTTGGATTTTCCATATAAATAAAAAAGTCTAGTCCAAATGAGATGAGCACTCTCTGGAGGTGGTTGTCTATTGAAGATTGCCTCATCTTGAACCTCTGCACTCAATGTACTCAACATGACATTAATAGCTTGAGCATTGAGTTGCACACATATCTCTTCCTCTTTAGACAAATTTTTGTAGTTGCTCCAATCATCTATAGGAAGAGGTATGCTTGCATCCACAATATGCTCAACAAGAGGACTAATATCCCTAAAAGCATTGAGTACATGAATTGACCAAGGTAGAAAGTTTGAACCATCATTTTGGAGAAGCACCGGCTCCAACTCGATAGGCGTCGACATCCTTTTCTCACGGCGGTGAAGCTTTAGGTGAGAACCTTGCTTTGATACCAATTGAAAGGACCTAGGATGCCACCTAGAGAGGGGTGAATAGGTGTTTCTGAAAAATAATACCTTTAAATACAGAAACAATTAGTAAAGGGAGTTTCCAAAATGGAAACTCCAAATAAGAGTAATACCACCCCTCACGAGTTAGCCACAGAGTATGTAAAAGATACTAAATAAATCTAGGAGCCATAATCCTGCATCACAACGATTAGTGCAAGGATCAAATAAATTCAGCACTGAGCTCAAATACCGGACATGTCCGGTATGAATACCAGACGTGTCCGGTATACACGATTTCTGCAGAGCAACCCCAAACTTGCTCCTTTCGATTTCTATCTTCAAGTCAAACCGTAGGTACCTACTAGAGATGACAATATACACAGAGAACCTGCACAAGAGCTATGGCAACACAAATATCGAATGAAGTGTGAATTGAGACATGATATTTGTTTTACCGAAGTTTGGACTCGTTCGAGTTCTACTCTCCGTTGAGGGCGCTGCGGGTGACCCAGCGAAGGTCAGCCCTAAAGGATTCCATGAAGGTCACTCTAGCCAGAGTCTTTTCCAACTCCTTTTTCTTCTTTCACTAGTTGATTCCGAGGCGGCGAAATCGACCGTTACAAACTTTCTGAGGCACACCACAATCTCTCGGGTGCTCTTCGGCGATGCCTAGCCATCTAGGACTGAAGAGTCCAAGAGTAACAGATGCAAATCACGAGATTTGACAATATGCACAAGTGCTCAAGTGGTTGGATTGCTCACTTTTTGAATTTCACTCAACCCACTAATTGATTTGGCAATTAGTATCACACACTCACTAAGAGAGGGTTTGGGAGAGTTGGCAAGACTCAAAAACATATATAGCAACCAGCAGAATTAGCAGCCTCCAAAGGTGGATGCTTGGGGGTATTTATAGCCCCCTTGAAAAACTAGTCGTTTTATAGCCGTTGCCATACCGGACACGTCCGGTATGACTTACACTGCCCTAACGGTAACTAAGTTACAGTGACAATGTGAGGCGTCGGAATTCCCAATGAATGTCGGAACTTCTGACTGTCGGAACTCCCGACACACGTCGGGAACTCCTGACCCTCAGCATATTTGAAAACAAAGTAACTGAGCTGAAGTTTGTGAGGTGTCAGAACTCCCGACGCATGCCGGAACTTCTGACCGTCAGAACTCCTGACCCTTAAGGCATTTGAAAATTAGCCATTGGCCTCTGGTTGTTCATACCGAACACATTCGGTATGACTAGGACAGTGAACCCTCTAAGTCCGTTAAGTGCGAAACGTCGGAACTCCCGACCTATGCCGGAACTCCCGACCGTTGGAACTTCCGACTCATGTCGGAACTCCCGATGAACCAACCCGAGAACAATAAGAATTTTATCGTGGCTTGGCACATACCGGACACGTCCGGTATTGCCAGACCAGCAAAACACAAGTTAGCTCTTTTGTCTCTCAAACACTCAAAACTCACATGGGTTGGCTTAAGCACTTGTGAAACATTATCTATCAACATGATGCATACCTCTTAATAGTACGGCATTCCTATTAACTCAAATTTAAAAGTATAACAAATTTAAACCTTTTGAGTTGATCTCTTTCAACCGAAGCCGTGTATTCTAATCTTCATCAAGTGAGGGTGCCAACATGTTGATATTGATCTTTTCACTTGAGCATAGCCATCTTGAGCACGTGACTTGATTCCATTCATCAAATTTGAATAATTCCAAATGTATCAAGTCACTTCCATCAAACACTTCAATAGTGATTTGATCCTCCACATCAACATGACCATCATGACTTGATTAGTACCTCAACTAAATGCAAGTACTTCCTTCTTCACCCTAGCTAGGTTCTTCAGCTGCAAAGCCGTCGCATGTCCTTCACCCTTGCTTAGTACCTCGAAGCGTTTCCTTGCTATCTTCACCATCTCAAGCCATCAAGTCACATCTTGCGTTGAATCATCCATTCATTTGTATTGTTATCTTTTTCATTTTAATTAAGCAAGCTTCAAATATGAGACCATTCCATATGCAATCCCTCATGTCTCATTAATTAATTCTTAAGAGCTTACTTTCACATAGTACATGAGAATCCCACAATAAATAAGTCTTTGCATGAATTCTATTTGCATTGTTGTCTTGTGCTTGAACTAGATTGTTTATACAACAACATATCATTTTGGCTTTCATTAAGTACCTGTGAGATAACATATTTCCTATCCATACTTAGCAAATGGGTTAGACCTTTAATCACGTTGTCATTCAATCATCCAAAATCCACTAAAGGGCTAGATGCACTTTTCGGTAGTTAGCTTATGGCTCGGCGGGGCGCTGGTTGTGCGCCTCTGGCTGCTGGATCCATGCGGTGAGGCGGCTGCTCCCGGTGGCAGCAGCTTCAGTGGCTGCGGAGTGTCGGCCATGGCATGTAGGGGCGGCCCCTGTGGCTGTAGCTCCTGGGTCATGGCCGGCAGCGACGAGGCGACGGCGGTTCCAGGTGGCTGTGTGGCATGGTGGAGTGGGCGGAGGTTGCTGGAGGTCTTGCACAGCGCGGTTGATTCGGGGCCAGCTCGGTAGGGGTTGGGATGTCGATGGGCTGGGCAACTGGGGCTTCTTCTGATCCCAGCCTCTTCTCCCTGTCATCTCCCTTCCCCTTCCTCGGGCTGGCTTCCATGGCAGAGCTGGTCGGATCCGCTTGCTGCTGGCCCGACGCAGGGGGGGGCTCTCTGACGGGCTCCTCCCGGCGCTTCTCCTGGCCAGCGTCTCTAGGGGCGGCGGCGGGGCGGGGCTATTGCTGATCCATCACCACACCCTGCCTTGCTGGTAGGGTTTGGCCTCCGGCGATGTCAATGTGGAGGATGCTTGAGGTCGGGGCGAAAGCTTGGACAACGACGTTTGCAGACGTAGTTCCCTTCTTGGAGGCGTCCTTTCCTACCTCTCCTCCTACCGTACTGGATGTTGCAGGTGAAAACCTTCCCTTGGCAGGCTACCTTGTCAGCACTTTTAGCGTCATTTCCTCCTTGGAGGCATTGCTAGGCTTTCCAGTTCCGCGGCTGCTCTTTGTCGTCTGGCCATGGTGGTGCCCCAAGTGTTGTTTGGTGTCGCCCGGCTTCTGTTGTCCTTGTTAGTTGTTAGATGAATTATTTAGTTGGGTCGATTCGACCAAGTTGGAGCAAGTAGTGGCGTGAGTTTTGTGAGTTGCCTGGCTGTTGTATCAAAGTTGTGTAGGGTGAGTGGAACACTCTACTAGTTGTATGGTTTTTGGGCCTAGTTTTCATTCAAAAAACTAGACAGGCATTTGCTTTTTTTTTTCTTCATCTAATAGAAACCGCAGCAAAGCTTTTGCCGTCATTTCTTAAAAAAAAGGCAGCCATTGGGTAATGCGTTTTGTTGTTAGCTGAGATCTTTTGAAGTTTTTTTTAGAAGACGAGATCTTTTGAAGTTAATACATGATGCAAAGTTTAATAATCACCATGGAGCAATTTGTAGAATAATTTCGCTAAATGTACATTGTGGTGCAAATATATAATAAATATGCTGGGGGCAATTGGATGAAAGGTTGTGTGGATATGCCTGACTGAACTGTGATGCTCCTGGTATTCTTGAATGGCTGCAAATTTAGAATCCTGGATATGCCAAACCAGAGCAGCTAGGGCCTCGTTTAGATTGCGAAAAAATTTCAACCCGATGAATAGTAACATTTTCGTCTTATTTGGTAAATATTGTCCAATCGTGGACCAACTAGGCTCAAAAGATTCATCTCGTGATTTTCAACTAAACTGTGCAATTAGTTATTTTTTTTACCTACATTTAATACTCCATGCAAGCGGCTAAATATTGATGTGATGGAGAGAGAGTGAAAAAACTTAGAACAAGGCCCAGCTATCTGCTGCAAAACAGAAAGAATGCACATTCCGGTAAAAAAAAACAGAAAGAATGCACAGTGACTGTGAGCAATGGCATCGGTGTTGACGATCAGAATCTCAGGCGCCTGGCATGCCCCTCTTATGTGGTGAACCGTGCAGGCCATTGGTTAGCCTGACCAGTGCTGGTAGGTGTCATCCATTTAAGATGGTTCTCCATTCTCCAATAAGGGCCAGCCAACCAAGAGGTGAGCGAAGCTATCCATCAATGATGAAATGCCAGTGCAGGAGCTCTGACTGAAGCAAGAACCTTTGCCCTCTTTTCTCTGCCTGCTCAGGTACTCCTGGTTGCATCGATCTGCATATGGCAATCCAAATCTTTCTTAGAAAAGCTTTCATTTTTCAAGTCTTTCTGCAGAGCTCTTTGCTCCGTGTCAGATGGAGGTCCCTGGCTGCGCATCCAGCATCAAGTCTTGCGAGGAGGAGGAGCCGCCATTGCCGCGGCCGCCGCCGCCGTTTGAAGCTTCAGACGACTGGGAGGTGACCCCGCTGTCCGGCGACAACCCCTTCTTCACCAGCGTCATCTGCAAGAGCCAAGTCCAGGTGCCCTTCCAGCAGGTACACATCACATCCTACTGTTTCCAATCGGAATGCAGTGCACGCACGCACGCAGCTCACGGAGTGAGAGAGAGTGACAAGTCTTGCTGCACGCACACGGCACACCGTACTGTTTGTTTCAGGTCATCCCGGTTCGTTTCCACCGCCACCTCCCGGAGGTGCGCGCGCCCGCGGTGCTCCTCTGCCGCGGCCGGTCGTGGACGGTGAGCTACTGCGGTGTCGGCAAGTGGAGGAGGCTCCAGGGGGCCTGGAAGGACTTCGCCCGCAACAACGGCCTCCGGCTCGGGGACGCCTGCGTCTTTGAGCTCGTCGTGCCCACTACTGCCGGTGCCGGAACTGAAGCTGCTGCTGCAACTGAAAGAGACGGAAATGACAGCAGCGGCAGCAGCAAGGACAAGGAGGGGAAGAAGATGGAGGTGGTGTTCCGGGTGCAGGTGCTCCGCGGCGGCCTGCCGGAGGAGATCACCTCCAGGGGCGCCACCTCTGACGACCCACTCGTCATCTTGGACTAGATCCAACTGCCGGTACTGTTGGTGGTTCAATTAGGATTAGTAGCAGGACATCAGTAGTGGTGCAGACGTGCAGTGCAGTATGCAGTCTGCACATTCAGGAGCTTTTGGTAGCGCAGTAGGAGTATCTGTTTGCCCCTGCTCTAGCTCTGTCACTCTGTGCAATGCATTCTGTCTCATCGATCGATCGTTCCTACAAAAATGTAGTCAGCTAGCTAGGCCTTGTTTAGATGCCACTCAAATTCCAAATTTTTTCACTCTCTCTCCATCACATCAATTTTTAGCCGCTTGCATGGTGTATTAAATGTAGGTAAAAAAATAACTAATTATACAGTTTAGTTGGAAATCACGAGATGAATCTTTTGAGCCTAGTTAGTCCACGATTGGACAATATTTGTCAAATAAGACGAAAGTGGTACTATTCATCGGATTGAAATTTTTTCGCAATCTAAACGAGGCCCTAATGTGTATGGATGCTAGTTTGTAGTTCAACGTTTCTGAGGCCTCGTTTAGATGCTGAAAAAATTTCAAACCGATGAATAGTACCACTTTCGTCTTATTCGACAAATATTGTCCAATTGTGGACCAACTAGGCTCAAAAGATTCATCTCGTGATTTCCAACTAAACTGTGTAATTAGTTATTTTTTTACCTACATTTAATACTCCATGCAAGCGGCTAAAAATTGATGTGATGGAAAGAGAGCGAAAAAACTTAGAAATTTTGGTGGCATCTAAACAAGGCCTGAAACTGCAACGAGCTGGCCATCTAATTTGGGTAGTGCAGAATCCTCTCATGATCGCCTTGTTACGGTCTACTTTTACCTCTTCTTGGGAGCATAAGCGAACATTCATCTTGAGGAAAAGCTATGAAAATGTCGTCTTGAGCTACTTTTCAGCTATGAAATAGTATTTTTCTCTCACAACATTTCAGTATAAACATAACATAAGCCAAATTTCAGCATAAGCGAACAGGCCGTATAATCTCTCTCGTTCTCATGCTTGTCTAATTCATGGATGATAGTAGAACATTCATCTTGAGGAAAAGCTACAAAAATGTCAACGCGTGCTTGCGTTTTCAAATCATATGCACGCAAGGCACCAACAGTGATACACATGGATCCCATCGTAGCTCAGTGATAACAAATTTATTTTTATTCATCGAACTTGCGTGACTGAGGCCTCGTTCGGTTGGCAGAATTTTGGCTGAAACTGGCTAAAAAACATTGTTCTGGCTGAATTGTTGTGAGAGAAAAACACTGTTCCGGCTGAAAAAATGAGCCGAACAAGTCGAATATGGAGTAAGCCGAACGGAGCCGGAATACCAGACATAGAAAAGCGTGCTAAGCACATAGTTATTGTTTCCTTTCATGATCTTCCTTGCATGATGCTCGCCCTGACAAACACTCATGGATGTGCCCTTTGTGATTGTGGGGGTAGTGCCGGCGGAACCGTCCAACCTGCAAAAAAAGGAAAAATTCTACTCCACCCCCCCCCCACTATGGGGGGTGGTTTACATAACCCCTCAATTATAAAACGGTCTGATTTATCCTCTGAACTTTCCAAAACCGTCTATTTTACCCTCCAGACGGTTTTCAGCGGCTCTGCTGCTACAGTAACATGGGTTTTGCTACAGCAACATCGGGTTTGCTGCAGTGGCGGGGTTTTGCATTTTTCCTTATTTCCGCTGAATCTTTGAAAAATCATAGTAAATCACAGAAAAATCATAAAATAGAAAATTTAATTTTGTTGAACTCCACATGGGTAGATCTACACAGTGAACATATAATATGGTACACTTTAGCACAAAACTTTTACTGTAGATTTATATTAATTAGAAAATCTAATTTTGTCTGTAATTAATTAGAATTTATCTATAACTAAGTTATACATGGTCCAATGAGTACGAAATTTTTACTATAGTTTAAGCATATAATAATTAGGGGCTCTTGCGTTTGTACCCTTATTTTGTATCAAAATTGTGATTTTGCTCCTATTTTTTTGACTTTGTGAATTTACCCCTACTATGCCATTCACGAAGCACTAGTTTGCCCCTGCTCCGTCATCCACCCCTAACGGTGTTAAACTTTATACAAAAGGACATGAATGCCCATGCGATTTTGCCCCTATTTGTTATGTCTAATTGTGATTTTACCCTAATTTAGAATTAGACTTTTTTATTGTACACTGACAATTGATTAATCATATCAGAGATAAAGCATCAAAAAATTGAACAAGACAAAGGACTAATGAAACACAGAAAGTGAAAGGACATCCAATGGTCCTGTGCTGCCCCTTGTGCTCTACTAAAAGCATGTGCAAACAACCATTCAGCTTATGAAACACAAGTGAAAAGACAGTGTAATCAAGGAACGTAGGGCACAAACAACAGCAGCACACTTGTACAACACAGGATGCAGCTTCAAAGCATGATTCACTAGCATGGAAGGTGATCGATTAGAGTCTCCTGGACGGCGGCAATCACATTCACATGACCATCTCGGCCGGCAGCAGCAGCGCCAGGTTGAGGTCCAGCCCCAGGCCCACGGGCGGCGCCGCGTCGAACACCACAGATGACGACGACAAACTAGAGCAGCTTCGCTCCTCCTCGCTCTTCGGCGGCAGCAACTGCAGCAGCGCCAGCGTCATCTGGCAATCAATCAAAATTACATCATCATTCACCATCACCGTTTTTTTCAATGGTGAGAATATGGACACAACCTTTCAGTTGGATGACTCTTTTGATGACACCAATAGGCGCTTTGTGCGGAGAATCCAAGAATCTGAGGTCAGAGAGGCGTTGAAAAGGATGAAAGGAGGTAAGGCGATGGGACCGGATGGTATCCCAATCGAGGTGTGGAGATGCCTCGGGGATATAGCTATAGTTTGGTTAACCAAGCTGTTCAACCATATTTTTCGATCGAACAAGATGCCTGATGAGTGGAGAAGAAGTATATTGGTACCGATCTACAAGAATAAAGGGGATATTCAAAGTTGTACAAATTACCGGGGAATTAAGTTGATGAGCCATACTATGAAGCTATGGGAGAGAGTTATCGAGCATCGCTTAAGAGCAATAACGCGGGTCTCTATGAACCAATTTAGTTTCATGCCCGGAAGGTCAACCATGGAAGCCATTTTCTTAATAAGACAAGTTATGGAGCGGTATAGGGAGAAGAAGAAGGACCTATATATGGTTTTTATTGACTTAGAGAAGGCTTATGATAAAATACCAAGGAATGTTATGTGGTGGGCTTTGGACAAACATAAAGTCCCAACGAAGTACGTCGGGCTCATTAAGGACATGTACAGCAATGTTGTGACTAGAGTTCGAACAAGCGATGGAGACATGGATGACTTTCCGATTAGGATAGGACTACATCAAGGGTCGGCTTTGAGCCCTTATTTGTTTGCTTTAGTGATGGATGAGGTCACAAGGGACATATAAGGGGACATCCCTTGGTGTATGCTTTTCGCGGACGATGTAGTGCTAGTTGATGAAAGCCGGACAAGAGTGAATCAGAAACTGGAGTTATGGCGGGAGACTTTGGAGTCCAAAGGTTTTAGACTTAGTAGAACTAAAACTGAGTATATGAGATGTGACTTCGGCACTACTACTCAGGAGGAGGAAGATGTTAGTTTGGAAGGTCTGTTATATTTAGAGTTCTTAGGTATGTTCATCGGATCGGGATTCTTAGTACAGTAATAGATCATTCGGATTTCACAGAGAGAGATTGAGAGATAGGTGATAAGTGGCAAACCGTCAAACGCCGTAGTTGTTGAAGCTCTGGCCGGGGTTTCGTTGACGGACGCCATCTGCGCGCCGGCAGCGACGGTCGGTGGAGAGTGAGTCGGCGTTGTGGCATCCTCGGCAGCGATGTGAACGTCGGGTGGCGTTGCCGGCGTCGGTGGCACTTCCCGTCGCTGGCAGCGCCCCTACTTTCGATCGGGTCTAGGGTTTAGGATCTCGGTGGGGTGACTGGCGGCGCGGTGAACTTCGTGTCGCGAGCCCCGGCCCCCACCTTCCTTTATAGCGTTGTGCGACGGGGGCCCACCAACCATGTAGGGTTGGGCGCCCCCGATTAGGGCGCGAGGACAAGGCCCAGTTAGGCCGTTGGGCCTAACTGGTGGGAGATCAATACTAACATTCTCCCCCTTGATCTCTCATCTATTCTTCGTTCTTTAATTTCATACTCAAAACTTTCAATTCATATTTTTCTTGCTTCCATCCTATTTCATCACAGATTAGTGCATAGAACTGTCTCATCGTCATAGCAATTAGTGCCGTTAGACTAACAGCCACAATATAATTCTCCGTTTTGAAATGTAAACTTTTTTTGGGCCCTTCGTATGTTCGGGAATTATAGGCTTTCCCTTAAACTCATGCCGGCTACGTGTTCTCTGAATACGTTGGGTGGTAAGCCCTTTGTGAGCGGATCCGCGAGCATTTTCTCTGTACTTATATGCTCAAGATTTATTATATGATCCTGAACTTTATCTTTCACAATATAGTACTTTATGTCAATGTGTTTGGCAGCACCACTTGACCTATTGTTGTGAGCGTACTGTACCGCTGGATTATTATCACAATACAATCGTAGTGGTTCATTTATATCATCAATCACTTTCAATCCGGGTATGAATTTCTTCAGCCAGTTCACCTGCCCCGTTGCCTCATAGCATGCTACAAACTCGGCATACATTGTCGAGGATGTAGTTACGGTTTGTTTGGAGCTTTTCCACGATATAGCCCCTCCTGCGAGAGTAAATACATATCCTGACGTGGATTTTCTTTCGTCTCCCGCATAATCAGAATCTGAATACCCCTCTATCTGCAGGGAATCAGATCTTCTATACATAAGCATGAGGCCTTTCGTACCCTGCAAATAACGCAGGACTTTCTTCACTAATTTCCAATGTTCAATTCCTGGATTCTTTTGATATCTGCCAAGTAACCCAGTAACAAAAGCTAAGTCAGGGTGTGTACACACTTGAGCATATTGTAAACTTCCAACAGCTGAAGCATACGGTACCGCTTTCATTCGGTCAATTTCATATTGGTTCTTGGGACACTGATGTTCCCCAAATCTATCGCCCTTGACTATAGGAGCAGGTGAAGGACTGCACGCATGCATACTAAATTTCTTCAGGACCTTTTCTATGTATGCCTTTTGCGATAATCCTAGAACCCCTTTTCTCCTGTCTCGGTGAATCTCTATTCCTAAAACGAACGAGGCCTCACCGAGATCTTTCATATCAAAGTTCGAGGATAAGAATTTCTTCGTTTCCATTAGTAGATTGATATCACTGCTAGCAAGCAAGATATCATCCACATACAAAATTAGGAATATGTACTTTCCATTCCTGAACTTTGCATAAACGCAATTGTCCTCAACATTTTCTTCAAACCCAAAAACTTTTATCGTTCTATCAAACTTCAAATACCACTGTCTTGAAGCTTGCTTCAATCCGTAAATTGATTTCTTTAGGCGGCATCCCATATTTTCCTTTCCTTTTATGACAAAACCTTTTGGTTGTGCCATATAAACATTTTCTTCCAAATCCCCATTTAGGAAAGCCGTCTTTACATCCATTTGATGTAACTCCAAGTCATAGTGGGCTACAAGTGCCATTATAATTCTGAAGGAATCTTTATATGAGACTGGAGAAAACGTCTCATTGTAATCAATCCCTTCTCTTTGCGTGAAGCCTTTCGCCACAAGTCGCGCTTTAAATCTTTCTATATTCCCTTGGGAGTCATATTTCGTTTTATAGACCCATTTACAGCCTACTGTTTTGGCTCCTTTAGGAATATTTTCTAAGTCCCAAACTTTACTGGTGCTCATTGATTTTAATTCATCTTCCATGGCCTTAAGCCACTTTAATGAGTGGTCGCTTCTCATGGCTTCTTCAAATGAGGTGGGATCATCCCCCATCTGATATTCTTCAGTTTCATAAACTTCATAGTCACCAGTAATAGCTGATCTTCTTATTCTTTGAGACCTTCTAGGTGCCTCCGGCACTTGTTCCACATTGGGCTATTATAGTTCTTCCTCATGTGCAACATTTGGTTCTATAGTTTCCTCAAGGATAGGTTCCTCAAGGATAGGTTCCTCATGTTCATTCATTGTCGCCATGGGAGAACTTGCAACAGGTGTTGGCACTACAGTGTCCTGCACTGTCGGTGCAACAGCAGCAGGTAGCGTGAAGAATGGTTCTTCAACCATCGGAGTGGGTACATGTACCCGCTTCTCCTGTAGGCTGATTTCTCGTGCTACCACGCTCCCCCTGATCATGTTATCCTCCAAGAACACAGCGTGTCTTGTTTCTACAATCTTCGTATATCTGTCAGGACAAAAGAAGCGATATCCTTTCGATCTTTCTAGATAGCCAATAAAATGGCAGCTGACTGTCTTGGAGTCTAACTTTCCTATGTTCGGGTTAAACACTTTTGCCTCAGCTAGACAGCCCCACACACACAAATGGTTAAGTGAGGGTTCCCTTCTTATCCATAATTCATACGGTGTTTTAGGCACCGATTTACTTGGTACTCGATTAAGTATGTGAATGGCGGTTTTCAGTGCCTCCATCCATAAACTAATCGGTAATGTGGAGTAACTCATCATGCTTCTTACCATATCCATTAAGGTACGGTTACGTCTTTTAGCCACTCTATTCTGCTGAGGCTCCCCCGGTGTGGAGTACTGAGCAACTATGCCATTTTCCTGTAGGAACCTTGCAAATGGTCCAGGAATTTGGCCATATGGGGTATGTCGCCCATAGTACTCTCCACCTCGGTCTGATCGTACTATCTTTATTTTCTTATTGTGCTGGTTTTCAACTTCAGCTTTAAATATTTTGAATTTATCCAATGCTTCCGATCTTTCTTTAATTGGATAAATATTGCCATAACGAGAGTAGTCATCTATGAATGTTGTAAACGAGTCATAACCATCCACACTTTTCACAGAAAAAGGACCACATATATCTGTGTGGATTATTTCTAAAATTCTTGTGCTTTGTTTGGCATCTTTCTTAATTTTCTTGACATACTTTCCTTTGATGCAATCAATACATTGCTCTAAATCTGAAAATTCTAAGTGCAGGAGAATTGATTCCTTAACCAATCGTTCCATTCTCCCCCTCGAAATATGGCCCAAGCGATAATGCCATAATTTCGAAGAGACAGTATCAATTCTCTTCCGCTTCTTAGTTACATCCGTAGATGGGGAATCATTCACATTCTTATCACATACATTGTTCGCATTCTCAGCAAGAGATAATAAATAAAGCTTGTCTTGTTGGAAGGCAAGACCAACACATTTATTATTAACCAGTATCTTACACTTGCCATCACCAAAATGGCAATCAATTCCATCATCATCAAATTTCGAAACACTTATCAAATTTCTACGCAAGGAGGGAACATAAAGTACTTCTTTAAGTCTAAGTACAAAACCATTATTCAATTCTAAAGAAAAATCTCCAATGGCTTCAACATTGGCTTGTAGTCCATTTGCAACTTTAATCGTTCTTTCTCCTCTTTGCAAGGTTCTCGTCCCACTTAACCCCTGTAAAGAATTTGCAACATGAGTAGTTGCTCCTGAATCAACCCACCAAGTGGATTTATCATAACATAAATACAGAGATTCATCTACAAATGTAATAAATTCATCGCCTTTCTTTAGCAGAGATTTCAGGAAGTCTGGACAATCCCTCTTGTAGTGTCCCTTCTTGAAGCAGTGCTTGCACTGATCTTTTTCAGCTCCACCATACTGCTGATTCTCAGAATCCTGAGGTTTCTTTCCCTGTGAACTGGAGGAAGAGGACTTATCCCACTTAGGTTTCCCTTGTAGTTTAGAATTCTTGCCATTAAAGTTCTTTCTTTTGTTGTCCTTCACAAAATGAGCAGATTCACCTTGTGAGGACTTTATCCTCTCCTCTTCTTGAGCACACATTGAGATGAGTCTTTCTATGCCCCATCTTTCAGGCTGCATATTATAGTTCACAATGAAGGTGTCATATTCTTTCGGCAAAGAAGCAAAAATCAAATGAATTAGGAAATCCTCCTCCTTCAAATTCATTTCTTTTAGCTTAGATGTCGTAGTGTTCATCTTCAAAATGTGCTCTCTTATGCTACCACCAGTGAATTTCTCATTCACAAGTTTCTTAATCAGTGAACTTGCTGTGGCCTTGGTAGACCTAGTAAACTGACTTTTGATTTTCTCAAGATATTCTTTAGCAGTAGCACATTCAGGAATTGAGCCCCTTATCTGTTCTTCTATGGTGGCTTTGGCTACCAACAGGCACTTGCGGTTGAAGAGAGTCCATTGCCTATGTTCAAGGTCATATTTCATTCTTATTTCAGCATGATCACGCTTTCGAGAAGCGAAATCAGCGTCAGATTCATTGTCACCTCTCACCGGGTCCTCTGGCTCAGTAGGGCACGGTGAGGTGATGGCAAAATCGACCTCTCCCAACGCAAGTTCCAATTCATATTTCTCCCGCCACACACGGTGATTGGTTCCGTTGAGTGTCGGGATGTTGGCAATGTTCACAATGCATTTGCCTCCTGAAATCACACCAGAGTAAGTAAGAAACATTTATACATAAAATTCATGCTTTTAACTCAACGTTGGTCAAATTAAAACTTACAATTCATCCATGCAAAATATTTTACATCACCGTTGGGCAGAAGTAAAATTAATGCACAATTTCTCATGGATCAAAAATTATAATATTTGTTATTAACAACGTTGGTTAGAAAATAACAATATCATAATTGCATCAAAATTATCAGAAATTCATTTCTCTTAAAAATTAAACTATCCCATTGGTTCAAATTTAATCAAAGAGAACAATAATTATCATGCACAGCGGAAACATTAATAATCTTTTCATGTTATTATTTTCCAGAAGCACTAAAAAATTCATTGTTTTCTGGGCAAAATATCATTGGATAAAATTTGCACAGAAAATTGTATCAAAATCATTCAAATTCATCAAAATATGCATTCAAAATTGTTTCTGGAAAATAATAAGAAAAAAATTTCTTGTTCTTCTTTCATTTTTCAGCCCAGCGCGGCCCAAGACGCGCTGAATCGGCTCGGCCCGGCTTGCCTCGCGCGCACAGGCCGCACCCAGGCCGCAACCTGGGCCTGGGCCGGCAAAGCGCCGCGCGCGCCTCCTCCCGCCTGGGCCGGCGAGTTGGCCTAGCGTATCGCGGCCGTTCGTGTCGATCCGACGGCCGAGCGGCTGTTTCGCGCTGATCAAAACGCCGCCGCGGCCGACGCCCTAGAAACCCTAGGCATTCGGCTCTTCCCCTCTCTCTCTCCTCGCTGCTTGCCTCTTCTCAGCCGCAGCGGAGACGGTCACCGCCGAGCAGCCGCGAGCGAGGAAAACCGGAGCGGGCTTTGGCGCCGTCGCTGGCCCCCTCGCCGGCGTGCGTGCTCCCCAACGGGTGAGCACGCCGCCGTCGAGCGGCCCTTGGCCGAGCCCGGGCGCATCGGCTCGGTTTCTTCTCCAGCGCCGGCGAAAAAACCGGTGCGCTTCTTCTTCTTCCGCGCCGGTGGTAGTTTATCCCCGACGAACGGCGTGTTCTTTCTTTTCTCGTTCTTCCCCGTCCCCTTTCTTGCCCATTCCGACGCACGGGAATTAGGGTTAGGGTTTGGGAATGGGGTTTTTTACTGTGTTCTTTTGGCTTGTTCATCCGAATGGGATTAGGGTTAGGGTTTCAGTGTGCCGCCTCTTGTTCTTTTCCCCTTCCCCTTTCGGATTTGATTTCTTTCTTCTTTCTTTTCTTCTCACTCGTTCACCCGAAAAGGGGATCTAGGGTTAGGGTTCGGTTGAACCCGATTTCCCCGATCCGTGTTTACCTTTTGTGTGATTCGAGATCTAGATGGTAGGGTTCCTTTTCTTTCTTCTCGGATTGAACCGATTAGTGATGGGGTTAGGTCTTAGAGTTTGGGTTTTCTGTTTTCTTTCCCGATCCGCATCATATTGGTTTGATTTCTTGTCGAACCTTGGCTCCGATGCCATTGTTATATTTAGAGTTCTTAGGTATGTTCATCGGATCGGGATTCTTAGTACAGTAATAGATCATTCGGATTTCACAGAGAGAGATTGAGAGATAGGTGATAAGTGGCAAACCGTCAAACGCCGTAGTTGTTGAAGCTCCGGCCAGGGTTTCGTTGACGGACGCCATCTGCGCGCCGGCAGCGACGGTCGGTGGAGAGTGAGTCGGCGCTGTGGCGTCCTCGGCAGCGATGTGAACGTCGGGTGGCGTTGCCGGCGTCGGTGGCACTTCCCGTCGCTGGCAGCGCCCCTACTTTCGATCGGGTCTAGGGTTTAGGATGTCGGTGGGGTGACTGGCGGCGCGGTGAACTTCGTGTCGCGAGCCCCGGCCCCCACCTTCCTTTATAGCGTTGTGCGACGGGGGCCCACCAACCATGTAGGGTTGGGCGCCCCCGATCAGGGCGCGAGGACAAGGCCCAGTTAGGCCGTTGGGCCTAACTGGTGGGAGATCAATACTAACAAGGTCAAGTAGTGCCTAGGAAGGATACCTTTTGATATTTAGGATCAATGCTACAGAGGGACGGGGATATTGATGAAGATGTTAGCCATAGAATCAAAGCAGGGTGGATGAAGTGGCGGCAAACGTTTGGTGTCCTATGTGACAAAAGGGTACCACAGAAGCTAAAAGACAAGTTTTATAGGACGGCGATTAGACTTGCTATGTTGTATGGTGCAGAATGTTGGCCTACGAAAAGACGACATATTCAACAGCTAAGTGTCGCGGAAATACGTATGTTGCGTTGGATTTGCGGTCATACAAGAAGGGATCGAGTTCAGAACGATGATATATGTGAGAGATTAGGGGTAGTGCCAATTGAAGAAAAGCTTGTCCAACACCGGTTGAGATGGTTTGGACATGTGCAACGGAGACCTCCAGATGCACTGGTGCGTAGTGGAATCCTAAGTCAGGATAGTAACGTGAAGAGAGGCAGAGGAAGACCGAAGTTGACTTGGGTAAAGGCAATAAAAGGAGACTTGAAAGGATGAAATATACCCAAAGACTTAGCCTTAGATAGGAGTGCTTGGAAGACAGCTATTCACGTGCTTGAACCTTGATTGCTTCTGTTGGGTTTCAACTCTAGCCTACCCCAACTTGTTTGGGACTTAAAGGCTTTGTTGTTGTTGTTGTTGTTGTTGTTGTTGTGTCTATCTGATGTTGGGAGAAATAAACAGTCAAAAGAGCAGTTGGTTGATGGTCACTTTTTCATCCACATGTCTATCTGGTTGTAGTCAAGTTTAAGTGAGGTACACTGGAACACTGAAACAAAGGCAACAAAACAGTACACGAGGTTCTAAAGGTTCAATAAAAGTAAAACAAAGATCATTGGGCCTGACCCTCTCCCGTGACTGCAAGGAGTCCATGATTATAGAACATAGGGCCAAGCAGTGCAGTCCTCAGTCCATGTAATGAATAAGATTAACTGAATTTGTGGACTCCTGTGGATGAAGTGAAAGGAAATGTTGAACCTCAACAGATGCGCACAATGGCCTAATTTCCTCACAAGCCTGGAAGCACTATACCAATTGTTCTGTAGTAACCAACCACACATGAACACAGGGGCTTACAGTCTGCACCGCATAGTCAGCGAAACATTCCAAACCACACAACTGTTTGTTATCCAACAGAAGTCCATACCATTTCATCCAGTAGCACTAATTAAAACCGGAACTCATTAGGTTTCCATAACGGACAGGCAAACTTTTGACTTTACTGAAATTAAAGCATATATATCCCTAAAGCGAAACTGCAACAAATCAAATAGCCAATAATTTGTCAAAGAACAGAATGGACCAGTCAACAACATTCCAAGTGGTGATAGCTACATATTGTACCCTTTGTTGTAAGTAGTCTGATTAACTAGTCTGTAGTTTTTCAGGAATAACTGTGAGGATGTATACGGCATCATAAGCCAACGTTGCTCTCATGACATGAAGACGACAGGGACACGTACCAATTGACCGGGACATGGCAAGAACACCGAGAACTCGATAGCCATTCCAATTGATGACCTTGCCTCCCTGGGCCTCAATCCTTGCATACTCATCTTCCCTGTTTGGCTGTAACAACAAGAACAGCAAACGAGCAATACATCATACAATCAGGCTAGCACCCAGACAGAATCAACAGATTGAGTGAAACAAGTAGAAGAGTTGACCCAAGAAGAGATGATGGCTCACTTTATGGTCCACGGACAGCGCCAGGGGCTGCTTGCCCCGGCAGAGCACCGCTCGCGAGTCGCCGCAATTGGCAACGATAACGTGCGATGAGCAGACGAGCGCAAGCACCGCTCGCGAGGAGGCCGCGCGCTCGCACTGCACACGGACGCCGCCGCCTGCCGCCTTGCAGCCCCGCCGTGCGGCCGCCGCGCCCGCCCACCCTGTAGCCCAACCGCGCGTCAGGGCGCTACCGCCGGAGACCCGCCGCCGGGAGCCGCCGCCGCCTGCTCCCGATGGGCGCTGCCCGCTCCCGGTCCCGCACCCCGGAGCAGCAGTCGCGCGCCGCATGCCCGCTCCGCGCCGCCGCACTCCCGCACCGCCCGCGCCACCCGCTCCCTCCGATGTGTTTTGGAGGAGTCGAGGAACAGCTGGAAGGGATAAGGGCAGCGTAGGCATTTGGTCTTTTCTTTTTAGGTTTAGAATTTTTTTAATTTATTTATTCACTAGGGATCAGACGGACATCCAAAGTAGGGGTAGACGGAGAGTTCAGTTCAAAATAACAAGGGCAAAAACATAAAGTTGAAAAAACAGGGGTAAAATCACAATTGAAGTACTGGACAAGGGCAAGAACACCATTTTCCCTAATAATTAACCTACCATAAAAATTTCACCACAATTGGACCATAGAAGCTGCAGCTATAAATTATTCCAATTAATTACAGACAAAATTGGATTTTTCAATTAATCTAAAGCTACAGCAAAAACTTTGTACTAAAGCATACTATATTATATGTTCACTGTGTAGATCTAATCATGTGGAGTCCAACAAAATTAGATTTTCTATTTTATGATTTTTCTGTGATTTACTATGATTTTTCAAAGATTCAGCGGAAATAAAGAAAAAGACAAAACCCTGCCACTGCAGCAAGCCGGCGTTACTGTAGCAAAACACATGTTACTGTAGCAAAGCCGCCTAAGGGTAAAATAGATGGTTTTGGAAAGTTCAGGAGGTAAATCAGACCATTTGAGGGGGTTATGTAGACCACAGTAGATTTTTTCCTGCAAAAAAATGTATCCCCTTGTTTATGAAAATTTCATCATTACTAATAACTACTTAACAAAAACACGATAGTTTATCTCGAATGGAACTACTTAACAAAACCATGGCAGTTTATCTCAACACAGGGAAAATAGTACTCGGTACTTACGTCCGCATTTGCTTCCACCTTGAATTGTCTTGCCACATTCTCGTGCAAGCAGAGCCAGTTTACCCATACTTATTTTAAGGGGTGGTTGGATTCAGCTACTAAAATTTAGAAGGTATGTCGGGAGAATATTGTATGGGGTGTTCGGATACTAATAAAAAAAATAAATTACATAATCCGTCAGTAATCCACGAGACGAATTTTTTAAGCCTAATTAATCCGTCATTAGCACATGTTTACTGTAGCAAAACATTGTCAAATCATGGACTAATTAGGCTCAAAAGATTCGTCTCATAAATTAGTCGCAAATTATGTAATTAGTTTCATAATTAGTCTATATTTAATACTTCATGTATATGTCTAAACATCCAATGAGACAGCGACTAAATTTTAGAAAAGCCAACCAAACACCCCCTTAATCTGTTCATCGATGCTGATGATACGACAAATGCAGGCCATGTCAGATTTCTGCACAGTTTCACGACATTTGTGGCTTGGCTCCTCCCAATCTTTATTTATATCTAGGGTTTTTATGCAATCGTGCTTAACCTTATCTTTCGCAATCGTGCTTAACCTTATCTTTCTCATGGTAACAATCATCCTCACCGAAGGCTTGATGTGTCATAATGATGGTAAAAACTAAAGCATAAACCATGAGTTGAAGGATTACTTTTGTAGTCATCATGACTAGTTGGCAAGTCTGAAGCGTGCTTCCTCTCTACTAACTTACAAATACTATGTTCGTTTGTTGGTTTCAGCCAGCCTTATTCAACTAGCTAATAGTATTTTTCTTTCACAAAAAAACCAGCACCAGCCAGCCCAAACCAGCACCAGCACCAACCAGCGAACAGGGTGAAATTGTCAATGTTGATTCTTATGTATACTACTAGGTAGCGTGCCCGTGCGTTGCTATGAGACATCTAAACTTTTGTTCTAGAAACATACGGATCGCACGATATGATAACGATATTATGAAATTAAATATCGACATTAAAGCGACATTTAATTCAAAAGGCAAAGTTTATGAAATTAATACAGTCACAAAGAGCGCGACATCGTAGTCTCACAAACTCTACGTACCTATCATGAGAGTCAAAATTCCCATTTCCTATCATGAGAGTCAAAATTCTAATGTTTTTGCCATAATTACCAAACAGCAAGTTGAACTGGCTCAGATTAGCATAACAGCAAGTCGAATGTACAGCTTTGCAATTCTTCAACGATGTAACCAAAAACAAAATTGATTCTTCTACCAACAGTTCGATAACCCTATGTCTTTGGTGATATGCCAAATGCTTCTAAGAAAAGGTAAGACAAATAAAGTGAGTGTAAAAAAAAATATCCAATAACAACCAGGGTCCATAAATTTCCATAATTAAGGTAGCCCTTGGTCATTTTGATTTAATCCATGATATATGATACAAGTAGTTGTTTGCTACTAATTATTTTTCCGACTCAAGTGCAATTTCTCAGGTTGCTTTTTACATGCCATATTTTACTGAAATTATCCTCTCTCCAAAAACAGCTGAAACACAGAATTCTGCCATCACTAATGAGTTATGACATGACAGCATTTTGTTTACCTTCCCACCAACGATGCTCCAAATGCTGTCATCACCCTCTTCGATTCCATCAGAGCATGAATAGTCAAAGTCTACACTTACACAGGCACAAAATCCACCATGCCATTAGCTTGAAACACCTTTGCGTATTGTTCCTTAGATACTGAAAAAAATTCCTAGTCTACTTGAATAATATTACCAGCACATTTTTATTCCTACAAAAAATTTAGACTTCACTAATTGAAAGATCCAGGAAACATATCATTTCAGTTCAGTCAGACACAAGAAAACTCATCTTAATCTTTACACATTATATAGGCAATAAGAAGCATACAGCACCACGACGCTCAACTACAAAGATGACAAACTCAAACCCACAAGTAATATCACCACCACTAAAACTTAGTTACCCTTGGGGTCACGTAACCTAGACCTGACCACTAAAACTGTAGAACGATCTATTTGATAAAAAATATCTCTGTTATAGTTCCGCTGGTGGTAGTAGGCCTCTCTAATTAGGTCAAATGTTGACAGTAAAAGGGAGCAAATAAGAACAATAGCTAAAACCAAACACAAGCTGCAGATCAAATACAGGTAGTCCTATGGCGGATGATCATGTCAACAACCACCAAGCTAAACAAGCTAATCACTGACAACACTAACACAAGCGCTATCCCGCCTTACTTCACATGTGCTAATTGTTGGAACCGGTGGTGACCACCGAGTTCACGATCTTGGAGCTGGCTTGTAGCCGAACCGGCTCGTTACCACGAGCCTGCGCTCCCACAGGTCCCAGGTCCACCGAAGCTGACAACATATAAGGCCTTTGGGCCTTACTCAACCCAAAAGACTAGCCTAATAGGTGAGGGTTCTCCCACCTTATATGTTGTGCTCCCCCACCATCGCTGCACGATGTGGGACTAAACCCCAACAATCTCCCCCGTAGTCACACATCGGAGTGCCCCCGCCATATGTGTGACGCTCGGGATTTTTTATCGGGTTTAGCTTTTTTGACCATGGACGGCTCTGATACCAATTGTTGGAACCGGTGGTGACCACCGAGTTCACGATCTTGGAGCTGGCTTGCAGCCGGTCCGGCTCGTTACCACGAGCCTGCGCTCCCACAGGTCCCAGGTCCACCGAAGCTGACAACATATAAGGCCTTTGGGCCTTTCCAACCCAAAAGACTAGTCTGATAGGTGGGGGCTTCTTCCGCCTTATATGTTGTGCTCCCGCACCATCGCTACACGATGTGGGACTAAACCCCAACACTAATTTACTAACAGAAGCACTAACACAAAGTACAAACACTAACACAATTTTTCCTGAACAAAAAATAATGATCATAGTCACCTGAAGGATAAAGATAAGGTTCCAAAATAGTCCAATTTATAATTTTCAGTGAGCCATTGTAGTAGTTCTGATGTGCTCCGAGATTTAGCCTCATCAAGTAGCTCTACAAATAGAACAACCTCAATACTGCGGGTTCGGAACCGCTTGCCATCTGAACCAAGAACAAGATCAAATCCAACCTGTCTTGTTTTTGGAAACCTCTTTTCACTTGGATCTGGGAGCCAACCAGCCATCCTTGCAGCCTGCAGAAAGACAACAGTAAATGGAAAACATCTTGGTGCCACTCTGTGCTTACACTGAAAAACATGTCAAAGTGCTGCTGCTGACCAACATCTGTCACATATATGATCGATTCTGCTTCCTCAACATTGAGCCAATACCTCCATTAAATGATCTTAAATAAAATATTGAATGGTGATAGTAGACACTTGATCCTAATAAAGGAAGTACAATTTCAATATTTGAATCTCTTGGTATGTCATTGTCCTCGTGCGCCAAGTTTTTTTCCTTCCTGAACAGAAAAGAAAAAAAATGCAATGGGATTTAGTGCTGGAATTAAGGCAGCAAGAAAGGGTGCAATTGTACAGAGAATTTTCATGCCTACCCACTCCAAGATCTTCAATTTGGTTTAGTTCGCCAAAGAATGGATGATATAACTTTATTTGCGATTTTTCATGCCTACCCACTACTGTATCTGTTTTCTGTTTGCACGTACAACAATTAGAACAATGAGCTAATGAGAAAGAGCACTAAGAGAGTAAGGGGGTAGGCTAGTGGGTCTTACAGGTCTGAACTTGTTGCCCAAGGACGCCATTGATGAAGGCAATGTTGGTATTGGATAGATTTGGATGTACATGGTAGAATTGAGAAAAAATCCTACCTTAGTCAATGAAAATAGCACTATCATGTGTTGTTTCACTAAAAGGAAAATATAGTGCTAACTGAAATACTGGATATGACACTCAATGTTTCTATTATTATTGTTCTATAATGAAATGCAAGTCAGTGTAATCAACAATAATATTTTACTGATTCCCATCTGCATTGAATTTAAAGTTATATTAAACAAATAATTTTTTATCACTCTCCTCACCAATCAATGAATATAGAGGTACAGTACAATTTCCATATACCCCTATCTTTCTTCTCTTTTCTTTTCTTTTCGTTCTCTAAGACAGATTTAAAACCTTATCTGGGAGTAGCAAGAACCATGGACATACCTTGAGAAGAGTCTTTCCAGTGCCCATCACAAAACCTGCATCAGTGTTTCGAGAAAAATCAGAATTAAATAGACTGATTTGCTTGACTGACTGTAGCCAATCATCATTATTACTAAGATCGATCACACATTTCATTATATTTAGAAGATACAAATGTCAGGGTCAGATAATTATACTAACCAATAGAAAAATGGCTTCTTGCTTTCGCACTCTTACGAAAGGCATTGGGTGACAACCAGATCAGGGATGTAGCTCCTCCAGCGAGGAAGAAATATTGTCGCACAGCTTGCGCCGCCTAGCGAGTAATGAATCTGTCATGACGCAGCCAATTGCTTCATGGGGGCACCTCTGTCACACAAATTGATGAAAAATGTCATAAGCTAGCTACATCCAATACACAGAGGCACATGAAATTTTGATTTATCCAGGAAATACCTGAATTGATCTAAGATCATGAACTGAGAAGCTGCCACCACCACATCCTGAACCTACGATGCAACTGGCAAGCCTGACAATGTCCATGTTCGTAAAATCAGCAGAAGTGATAGTACTCATAATATTAATATAAAGTTCTCTACTGGATATACCTATTCCATGAGATACAAATCACATCGGCTTCCCAAAGACGTTGGCAGATATACAAGGTTTGTTCCCAGTACACTTTAAGACTTGCAAACTGTCCAATAAATAGAACTGCATCTATGTTCCAGTTATTTTGACTTGGCTCCCATAGGTGAAAGCGACTTATTAGTCACCTGCGCTGCAAGCCTTAAATTAATTCATGATCGACACACTGTATTATGAGAATAAATACATTTAACAAATTCTTTTATGTGCCTGGGTGCCTTAAATAGGTCAAAATCTGCATCAGACACATGATTAAGGATGTATGATTTATCTAAGTCTTCTAACTCACCATGCTATTCACACCCTTTTGTTAGTGGAAAAAACAATCACTATGGCTTCAGTCTAATCTTTTGTAATATGTTAAATTCCACTCCATAACAAACTCTACAAAATGTTCATTTCACTACAAGAAATGTGTGGCTTTTTGACAATCTATTACGTCATAATATATGAAAATTAAGTCATAAATTAAGATTTGTGATGAACAGTTGACGTAAATTCAAACATCAAAAGGCCACCGTCACAAATTAATTATGTGACTTTTGTATATTTATTGTCACAAGCATATGTCATTGCTTAATTGTCACAAAATCCTAGGCCTTGCCACGTGGCAGCTGACATAGCAGAAAAAAAAACATCACAAAATAGGATTTGGCCTGCTAAAGCCCACGTAGCTCATGGGTCACAAATATTTTTTAAGGGCTGTTGCTAGCTGGCCCATTATTTATTTTCGTTTTTTTTTTGCCATTGCAGCCCATACAAATTTCTAGCCCACACCAATTCAGCCCATATAATTTTTTTAGCCCACACAATTCAACCCATATATTTTTTTCAACCCACATATTTCAGCCCATATGTTTTAATAGGCCACACAATTCAGCCCATATTTTTTTTCAACCCACAATTCAACCCATATACGATATTTCAGCACATAAATTGCATCATATAATTTTTTCAACACATACAGAATCAAATTCAAATAAATCAACATCTCCATGAATGGTTGAAATATCACAAGCATTTTACATTCCACAAGTCTTACAATGCAATATCATTACATCCATCCATCCATTCAATACACATCCAAAGTCTCAAGTCTCAAATTTCAACTTGCTGCTACATCCAAAGTAGCAGCAGCACATCTGCAATAGCAGCACAGCAGCAGCAGCGCAGCAGCCAGAAGCACAACAACACCAAAATACCATCCCACAAGCACAGCGGCCACAAGTTCAGTGTCACCAAAATATCATCTAGAGCCTAATTGAGTATGAGAGCTTACTGCTAAGCATCAGGTGATGCAAACTTACTGCCAAACAAGGAGCGAAGAAAGCTTTGGATTTCACTTCCTTGCTGCCTCAGCTTCTCATTTTCTTCTTCATTCTTCCTTGCTGCCTCTTTTTGGTCCTCTACTTGCTTCTGCAGATCAGCCATCTGTGATCGTAGCGCGGTGGGCCAGTAAAAACCTTGGCGAAAGGCTTTTCCGACCATTGACCTCGGGGCCGTGTGATGTCCGCAGATTCCAGCATGGACCTCGAGGAGGAGCTGCTTGCCTTGGTCGGTAGGGACGCACTTCATGAGTACTCCTGACGGACTTCATTTGTAGAGCTCGTTACTGATCGTGACGAATGTCTTGGCGTGTCGAGCGATTCATCACGCTTCAATCCTTCCTGGTGGGAGAACCTCCTCAAGGAGGTAGGCGAGTAGCGGTGCTCGTCAGTCGGCTTGATTGAGTGCCACCACGACGACGTCAGCGGGCGATGTTGTCACGGAGGTACTGGGGTCGGAGCCCCCGAGCGCTGGATTGGCATCGGGGTGTGTCTAGATCGGACCTTCCAGGATGCGGGCACATGGTTCGTGAAGGTCGTTGATGAAGACCCTGTCCGAAGCCCCCGAGCACTGGATCGGCATTGGGGTGATGTCACGGCTCCTCCCTTTCGACGACTAGGGCGGCGCTCACCACGTGGTTGCTTGCCGTGACATAGAGAAGGAGGGGTTCTCCCTGTTCGAAAGTGAAAAGGTTTGGGGCCAACGTCAGTGACGCTTTGAGGCTCACCAAAGCCCGCTGTGCTTCCTCAGTCTAGATGAAAGTGTTCGTCTTTTTTAGAAGCTTGTAGAGAGGCATCCCTTGTTCGCCGAGCTGGGAGATGAACCGGCTCAGGGCGGCCAAGCAGCCGGTGAGACTTTGTACACCTTTGACGTTGCATATGGGGCCTATATTGGAGATGGTCGTGATTTTTTCGGGGTTGCCTCAATACCGCATTTGGACACGATGTATCCAAGCAGCTTCCCCTTCGAAACCCCGAAAACACATTTTTCAGGATTCAATTTGATGTTGAACCTTCGGAGGTTCATGAACGTCGCGGCCAAGTTTGTGATCAGATCGCAAGCTTGAGCTGTTTTGACCACTATGTCATCAACATAGACGGCGGTTGTTGGTTTTGGCCGCTTGACTTGATCAGGTTGATCGAGCAGGTCGATTTGATCGATGAAGCATTGCTGCATGCACTGTTGATAGGTGGCGCCAGCGTCTTCAGACTGAAAGGCATGGTTACATAATAAGTACGAACCATACGGAGTGATGAACGAAGTCGCGAGCTAGTCGAACTCTTTCATCGTGATCTGGTGATATCCTAAGTTGGCATCCAGAAAGGAGAGGATTTCGCATTCTGAGGTGGAGTCGACTATCTGGTCTATGCGTGGTAAAGGAAAATGGTCCTTCAGACACGCCTTGTTGAGGCCAGTATAATCAACACACATTCTCCATTTCCTGGTCTTCTTTTTAACAAGAATAGGATTGGTAAGCTAGTCAGAGTGGTATACCTCCTTGATGAAGCCGGCTGCCAAGAGTTTGGCGATCTCGCCTATGGCCCTACGCCTCTCATCGTCAAAGTGACGCAGGCGTTGCTTGGCGGGCTTCGAGCCTAGGACAAGGCATAGTGTGTGCTCAGCGACCTCTCGCGGTATGCCTGGCATGTCGAAAGGCTTCCATGTGAAGACATCACGATTGGCACGTAGAAAGTCGGTGAGCTCGCATTCCTATTTGGTCGGGAGCTAGGTCCTAATCCACACCGTCTTGGTTGGGTTAGTGGGGTCGATCCCCACCACCTTAGTTTCCTCGAGTGGGCAGAAGGCAGACGAGGAGGATGGCTTCTTGCAGTCTGGGACTACTAGGGTCGACAACTCCCTGAGCCACGGGAGCTCAGATGAGTTGATGATGGCAGTGGCGAGCTCGTAATACTCGTGGTCGCACGTGTAGGCGTGCGAAAAGGTGCTACCCACAGTGATGACGCCATTTGGTCCCAACATCTTCAACTTCAGGTAGGTATAGTTGGGAACCACCATGAACTTGGCGTAGCATGGCCGCTCCAAGATGGCGTGGTAAGACCCCGAGAAGTCCACCATGTCGAAGGTAAGTACCTCTGAGCGGAAGTTGGCTCGGTCGCCAAACGTGATGGGTAGGTCGATCTGCCCGAGCGGGTATGTCTATGCTCCTAAGATCACACCGTGGAAAGGAGAGCTCGCTGGGCGGAGCTCCGATCGGAGGATGCGCATGGCGTTGAGGGTGTCAACGTAGAGGATATTGAGGCCGCTGCCTCAGTCCATCAACACCTTGGTGAGGCGCTTCTTGCGGACAATGGGGTTGATGATGAGCGGGTAGCGACCCAGTTTGGCGACATGGGAAGGATGGTCCCTCTGATCAAAAGTGATCAAAGATTCTGACCTGTGAAGGAAGGAGGGGACGGTCGTTTCAGCGATGCATGCCTCCCTATAGCGCACTTTGTGCTGATGCTTGAAGTAGATGGCATCGGATCCCCCGAAGATCATGATGCATTCCTCAGGGTTGGGAAAGTCATCCCCATCTTTGCCTGCTGTGCCTCCCTTCTTGGCTGTTGCCTCCTTACCCTTTCCTTATTTTGGCCCGCCGGCCTATCGCAAGAAGCGATTGAGGAGCTCATAGTCCTTGTAGAGGTACTTGACGGGGTAGGTGTGGTTGGTGCATGGGCTATCCATGAGCTTGTCGAAGTGATTGGGCTAACCCAGCTAGAGCTGCTTGCCCGCGCGATCAGTTGCGGCGACCAACGTGGAGTTGGCCGGTCGGCGCCAATCCTTCTTATTCTTTTTGCCCCTCTGTGTGGAGGGGCCCTCGTCTTGGTCCTCGCATTTGGCCTTGCCCTTGTCCTGGCCTTCGTTGAAGGGGACGTCGAGTAGGTCATGGGTGGTACTTGGCTTCAGACAGCCAAGCTTGTGGATCAAGGACTCGTAGGTTGTCCTAGAGACGAATGCGCTGATGATGTCTGCATCGACAACATCATGAAAGGAGTTGCATCGCTTTGAGAACCTACGGATGTAATCCCGCAGGGACTCGCTAGGCTCCTGCTGGCAGCTCTTGAGGTCCTAGGAGTTCCTAGGGCGGACATACATCCTATGGAAATTCCCGACGAAGATCCTCTTGACGTTCGCCTAGTCGTGGATGCTGTCATACGAGAGGAATTCGAGCCATGCTCGAACATGTCCCCCCACATAGATGGAGAGGTATTGAATGATGAAGTGGTCATCATCCACTCCTCCGGCTCGGCAGGCGAGCCAGAAGCCTTCGAGCCATATACCGGGATTCATCTCCCTGGTATACTTGGCGATGTTGGTAGGCGGTCAGAAGCGCTGCGGGAATGACGCTCTCTAGATGCGTCGGCCAAAGGCCCATGGTCCCAGGCCATCTGGGCTAGGACTCCGGTCGTCGGGTCGGCGACCATGCCTATGGCGCGTTTCACCGCTCCCTTCAATGGTCCGGCCAGGGCCTGTGTCGCCCGCTCTTACCGTCGCCCGATGGACGTCATCGCCATGCTGGGCATGACGCCGGTTGTTGATGACACTACGAGCATCTTGGTTCGGCCTAAGGCGTTCACGCATAGGTGGCCGGTGTGGAGCAAGCGCTGGGTCAGGCCGTGGTGCAGCTATGCCCTCCTGTTCCACGCCTGGCGACTATAGAGGTGAGCAGACGGAGCGGTTCATCTGGTTTGTCCCCACTCCTCGGGTGGGGAGCGAGGCCATGAGTCGGTGACGCGACGCGGAGCTTTTCGCCTATTGAATGGCGGTGATCTCCACCAGTGCTCAGAGGTTCTGATGGACCGCCTGCTCTAGTGGGTCGATAGGCTCGGGAACGCTGCGCAGAAGCATCGCCCCCACGATGATGTTCTGGCTAGCCCGAGCGAACTGTGGGGGATCGTTCCCCACATCGATGATGTTGCGCTGAACCTGGCAGGTGTGACCCCAGGCGCCGCTCGCTGGGTTACACGCACGGGGCGCAACGTGCTGTGCCGAGCACGCTAGCGTAGGTGGTGGCTGGTTCTACCACCTCTATCGTAGCTCCTTGCCGTGCTCCTGCGCACACGCAAGGGCCTCCGCACGAGGGTTTAGAGGGGTGTGGGTCTATAGAGACTCCGCCACCACCGACGACTATCCTGGAGCATCCGCCATAGCGCACTCCTGGGATAGAGGGTGGCTAGGTGCCATGACGTCACTGATGCTGGAGCCGTCGCTCTCAACCTCATCATCCATAAGGTCGTGGAAAGAGGCAGGAGCATAGCTCGCCATCCCCATGAATTCGGATGTGAGAGGGGGCAGCGCCAACATCTTTTAGAGCCCCCGGGCGTACATGTTCGCGAGGGACGTGAGGCCGTAGGGGAACCGGTCACATGACGGTCGTGGTAGGGACAATAGGGTCCCTCTAGAGAGTCGGCGGAAGATAGGTAATAGCGAGTGAACAATTTATACGTTACTCACAGTGGGGTTTGAGCCTAGTGTAGGCTCGAAGCGAAGTGCAGGCGCCTCATCGTTGAAGTCGCTGGGAGTCCCGGAGCCGACAGATGGCGCTCCTCCTCCGATGGGCATCGGGATAGGTGCCTCCTCGCGGAGGTGAAGCACGTCGAGCTGGTCGGCGATGAAGTCTAGGCTTCCGAAGAGGAAGGCCCGGGACGGCTTGAAGACTGGAGGAGCCTAGATCCCAACAGGCGGGAGTACGGGGAACTTCAGCGAACCGAAGCGAGTCGTATTGCTTGAGCCCGCCATGCCGAAGATGGTGGAAAGGTGGGCCATCTGATGACAAAAAGAGTGAACGTACAACATCTTCCCCACAGATGGTGCCAACTGTTGGTGCAAAAAGTGACCAACACGTAAATATTTGTAGTTTTGTCATACGTTATGATCGGATGTGGCCTAGCACTCAATGACACAGAGTTTATACTGGTTCAGGCAACATGCCCAGTTTGAGTCGATCGGTCACTTTATTCCTGAGCCCAAGTACTCGAAGTTTGCTGTGGGGTTACAAACGAGAGGGAGTAAGATGGGGCGTATCAAAGGTCCGGTCAGACTCTGGGCCGAAGGGCCAAGAGTGATGGGAGCTCCGACGTGTGCTAAGTGTTCGTGCGTATGCTCTGTTTGGCCTTAGAGTTCTAGAGCCAAGCAGAGAGAATCGGAATGATCCGTGTGTTGTCTGTCGGAGTTGTTTGAGTCGATCATCCTCGTTTTGGAGAGGGCGCATCCTCTTTTATAGATGAAGGGGATGGCTTTACAAGAGAGAGCTAGAGTGTGAGAGAAAGAGAGTGTATGTGCTACCTAGTCTTGTTGCCCACGTCGTCGAGTACAAGATGGTTTATCGGGGCCCACAACATTGTTGGTGTCCGGACGCATGTGGTTGGTTCCACCGTCTTCTTCTGGTATGGCCTATGTCGTCGCCTACCATACTGTTGGTCAAATGTCGGCGCCCACAACACTGTTAGTGTTCTGACATGTCTTGAAGGTTATAAATTACCCTTCTGACATGACCTAACAGTACTGTCTTGCAGGTGTGCAGGGTACGGTCATTGATATTGCGATTGACTGGAGCGCCCTGCCTTACTTGCTCTGTCTGTTTCTTAGGTTTTCACCGAGCGGGCGTCCCCGTTCGGTCGTTCCCTAGTCGGCTCCGGCCTCCCGGTCGGAGAAGAGTTGTAAGCAGAGATTCGATATACTCCCAGTCGGAGAAGCGAGTCAGAGTCGGAGGTGAGCATCGTCCCTTCTCGGCCAGGCCTTCCGACCGGAGAGGCGGGTCGGAGTCGGAGGAGAGCGCCGGTCCTTCTCGGCCAGACCTTCCGGTCGGAGAGGCGGGCCGGAGTCGGAAGCGAGCGCCGGTCAGGCCTTCCGGTCGGAGAGGCGGGCCGGAGTTGGAGGCGAACGCCGATTCTTTTTAGCTAGGCCTTCCAGTCGAAGAGGCAGCCAGAGTCAGAAGCGACGGAAGTGAGCACCGGCCAGGCCTTCCGGTCGGAGAGGCGGACCGGAGTCGGAAGCGAGCACCGTTCTTCTTTGGCCTGTCGTTAGGTTTTTTGGCCGGCCCAGGAGTTACACGTCGTTCGCAACGTCGTCTGCTGGGCCGAGCTTTTACTGCGAAGCAGGTCCATGAGGGACCCCGGATTTATGAACCCAACAATATGCAAGTGGGGTCTAGTTTTGTTCGCTTCGTCGCATTGAACACACCGGTACAGACGGAACGAAAAACGGATACAGCGTTCAGAAGTTATAACATTTTGAAATAAATATTTACTTTTTTAGATGACGTCAGCATCATGGGGAGCGCGCGGAGAGAGAATGATTACAAGGAAATGCGGGATACATGTCGTGCTCCCGTACAGAAAAAGAAATAAGTGTAAATTATTTTTTTCTAAAATAGGAAAGGTGGCTATCGGAAAGCGGCGCTCGCCAATTAGTGGGGTCGCACCGGATGTGAAAAAGATAAGGCAGAGAGAAAAGGACTAACATTTATTACTTAAAGGAACCAACCATTGTACAAGGTAGTTTCCATAGATAGACTTTCGCTGATATGTCACCATAAAAACCGTACTTAGTTTTTAAATATTGGGACTGTCCTAACGAATCTACTGACCCAGTCCGACTCCAACTCCCGAGTGTCGCTGCCCACGTGGGCGGAGTTCGAGCCCGGGCGGGCGCCGGTTTACTCAAAGACCAGCAACGGCCTCCCGCCCTCAGGATAGGTGAGCCACCCGGCCAATCCATCTCCATCATCTTTTTCAGCTTGCTATACGATTACTGATTGAAGCAAAGCCAGCGTCGTCGTAGCTGGTTTGTTGCATGTTGATTTTATTTGCGGCGCCTGCTTGCGCGTGCAGCTATAAAAAAAACTCGATCTGAAGGGATCAAGACTATCCCATAGCATTTCAAATAAGAAGAAGACCATCTTACCATTCACTCTTACACGGTTGCTTTCCGTCATCCAAGTGAGAATTAGGCTAGTGCCCCATAGTGCTTTGGATATGGGACGGATAAGGGTATTTTTTAGAGCCAAATCCAGGACTTGAGAAGTGCTGCCGGAGTACTCTGACTAGCTGAACTAGAGACCCTTTTGCTACGTGCAGCCATAAACTTGATCTTCTCCTTCACCAACGGGGCCGAGTGGGACGGGACGTAGACGCTCAAGCTCAGGGTCCCCAAGCCATGGCAGAACAAGCCACTGAGCTTCTTCAACGATCGAGGTGGGTGATGCTGGTCAGCCGGTGCAGGCATGGGCATCGATCAAATTCAAACGACACCAAGGGATTTTATTTATGGCCTGTTTGGCAGGGCTCTGGTTCCTCTGAAAATGGCTTCGGCTCTGGTTACTCTGAAGGAGTAGCTTCTCTGGAGGAGCTGAAGCCGTTCGGGAAAACGTTTGGCAAAACGGCTCCTTCGCACTAAACGACGTGAACCCACAGCAAGGAGCCGTGCGAAGCTCGTTTTTGAGGCTTCTCCTGCGCAGGCAAAAAAATAGCTCCGGCTCTTGACCGGCTCCCTATGCGAAGCCCTTTCCAAAACAGGCGTTTGACACAGCTCCTGCAGGAGCCGAAGCTGAAGCCCCTGCAGGAACCCTGCCGAAGAGGCTCTTACCTGGTGAGTGGCTCCAACCGCCCTGGCAAGTTGCATCTTCTGTCTATTTATTTTGTTTGAATTCATAATATCCATTTTGGCCCCGTTCGGCTGGCTAAAACTTGGCTGGTTGTGTGAGAGATAAATACTATAATGACTGAAAGATGCACAGTAATTTATGAGAGAAGCAGCCGGCTGGTCTGAAAAAATCAGACCAGCGAACGTAATGTTTGTATTGGCCCGGGCGTTCCAACACACAAATCTATTTTGTGCGGATGTGCTTGCAGCAAAAGGAAGACAAATAGCAGATAAATGTCCCTGGCGAGCTCACTAATTATATATCATTGTAACCATCACATAGGTATTAAATATGTATTTGTTTAATCAATCCAGAGTTGAGAAAGTTCAAAAATATTTTGGAGAAATACATTGTCAATGTACAAACAGGTCTCACTTCCTTTCAAGTTCAGTCGCAAACAATTCCTGATCCGTCTGAGTTTTACAATGACCACAAAGAAAACGCAGGGCCAAACCATCTCAAATGTTTGGCATCTATCTTGCAGAGCATGTTTTTTTTCACATGGACAGCTTTATGTCACGCCATCAAGGGGTGTATCAAGATAAACGACAAGAATTTTAGCCAAAACAAAGAAGTAGATGCCTTAAGGAAGGGCACCAAAAAATTCTGTATAAAGACGTCCTAGCATGGTGATGTGGTAAGTAAATAGTCTACAAACACCTATTTCGTTATTGTGTTTTATAGTATTTCTTTACGTGACAAAAATGTTTGTTTTCTTTGTAGCCTCAAGTTTAAACAATGTGGGGATGGACAAATTCGTCGGTGGGTGAGTCCAGTGATGGTATCGCATCCTTAAAGGATCAGTCATTATGTGTCAAAAAATATTTGGTTATACATTATATAAGACACATGAATCCTACTGAATTGTTTGTTTTATTTTTTACAAATTTTATCTTATTTTATATTTTATCGTAGCATTAGCACGGTCACACTACTAGTACAGTAATAGTTGATTGAATTGATTGATGAGAGTTGACAGCGTGCGGAAAAAGAAGATCAGTTTGGTTCCTAAAAAAGGATGCGACCTCCCAGTCCCAATCCATATATAGCCCGGACATATTAGTAATAGCAAGTCGACCACGCGACAGCCTTATCATTATCATCTGATGGTGTAGGTATCTAGATCGAACTTGTCTCATGTTTACAAACAGAATCGATAGCATATGCCCTAGGGGAGCCGAAGACACGCGGCGAGCTCCTTCCAAACACTATCATCGGACCAAGGCGTTGGAGCTGCAGCGACCAATCGCTCGATGGTCAGCGGCTCCTGCAACATGCTCTCGATGTCGTCCTCCGGCCAGAGCTCGGTGGTGATCCAACGTGGAGGTGGTCTCGGTCTGGCCCTCCGGCCAGACATTTGTGATTATCCAGCATGGAGGCGTCATAGCGGCCATCGCGGATTATGTTGATGGGAGAAGAGTAAGGTGGGCAGGGGATGAGTGCATTGGAATGACAATCAGCGGTGGTGACCCTTGCTCAGGCCACTCATCGAGTCCCTTCCTCAAGCACCACGATGGCACCAACCTTGTTCATCTCCGTGTTTTTCAGTTGATGAGACGCAGCGGTGGGATTCCAGAAATTAACGGATCTAGCGGTGGAGCAAGGGGAGGAGGGGCTCAAGCCCCCCTACCGCCGTGTTGATCCTTGAGACAGGTATGGCAGCGTCCTCTTTCTACACCGCCTCCTCGGACAATGGCTCTAGAGCCTCAGCCACGAATTGCTCGAAGTCGAGCAGTTCATGCAACATGGCCCTCTGGCTAGACCTCTGTTGTCTTCCAGCATGGAGCCGACATGGCAGACAAAGGAGAGGAGAGGGGATGAGGCAGGGTGGATTGACTCACGGCTCCCTACTCCTCCTTGACGATGACACAAACAACTCGGTTTCTTTTACGTACTAATCATATCCAAATCGGTCCATCTTTGACTAGGATCACTGCTCTTTTCGGTCACACATTGGTTTCTTAGTTAATACAACTAATTTACTCCACTGGCCGGCGGTGCCTTTTGTTGTGTACTTATGTTCAACCCTATCACTAATGGTATCTTTGTCATGATGTGATGTTGGACATGTATGACTCTTAACTTCTTCTTAATGAAACACGTGCCACGAACGTTCTAAAAAATCATATCCAAATCCTACTCCTCCTCCTTGTTCGTCATCCTGTTAAGTTTGATTGCTCACTACTACAGAATTAGATATCACTGCCGCCCTCATCACTGCCAAATTTGTGAGAACCGACAGTGATGTATCTTCACTATCGGTTCTTAGCTTGAAAATGAGAAAATGATTGGGGCTGGGCTAAAACCGGCAGTGAAGGACCACATCACTGCCGGTTTGTGGATTGCACCGGTAGTGAGTTGGCGGCCACTTATCACTGTCGATTCTAACCAAGAGCAAACAGTGATTTGGTGCTATCACTGTCGGTTCTAGCCAAGAACCGACGGTGATAAAATGGCAGTACAAAAACCCGGCGCCGTCCTCTCCTTCCTCCTCTCTTCCATCCCGAGCACAGAGGCACACGTTTGAGCCGCTCCCTCCATCGTTGCGGCTGCTCTTCACCGTGAAGCTAGCTCTTGAATTTGGAAGAATGGTTTGATCTTTTTGCTTTAAGGCTAGTAACAAGCATCCATTCCTTTGATTTTGTTGCCTAGTTAGCGTTGTTTTGATGGCTACATTGTTTGATTCTCATTCTAGTTCTTTCTCCATTTTAGAGAGAGCATTTTTTTAATTGGACTTTGTGCAAGGCTTCCAAGCAAATTGTGGTGAATCCATCATCCAAAAGGTTGGTGTCTATGAACACATTAAAATTCCTAGCTAATTATTACATGGTGGTCAAGATCATTGTTAGTATGTGATGCTATAATTAGTTCTTAGGAGTAGAGTAGGTTCTTTTACAATTTTGGGGAGCAAATTAATCCATGTGTCACCTACCAACATATTATTTGGAGCTACATTGTTTTTTATGGTCATGTCTTCAATTTTAGTCTTTTTTTTAAAATTAGTGTCTCTATTTTTATATGGCATCGAGTAGAATAATTGTTCTTTATTATTGTGCAATAATTTTTTTATGGGGCTATGATTTTCAGTTTATATGGCCGGGGCTACCAATTTCAATTTTGCAATAATTAGTGTACAATAATGTTTTCCAAAAATGGGGTGACTAAATTAAATAAGTGTAGAATAAATGGTACTTTCGAGCTACAATTGTTGTTCATGAAGCTCGACTTCTTATTGATTTCTCTGTAATTATTGTCTTAATATTTTTTTGTGTAGAGATGGATCGAGAGTGGATGCATCTGTCCTAAACGAACAAGCGGTACATGCATAGCGTCAGCCAGTTTATCACAAGTACCAAAGCCCATGCTAAAAATGGGAACCCTATCTTCTGCCCATGCAAAGATTGCATGAATCAAAGAAAATGGGCTCAAATTGAGTCTATACGATCGCACTTGATTACCAGGGGGTTTCTACCAAACTATACGATATGGACTATGCATGATGAGGTTGATGTGAATGTTTTACAGGAAAACGATGATGATGCGGCCATGCTTGACGGAGCCCTCCACGATGCTGACGAGGAACCCGGTGTCAACACAAAACATATGGCTACCGTTAATGATGTGTTTAGAAACACGCTAGCTGACGACACTGAGCATGACGATGGCATTTCTCGACTGTTACGTAATGTAGAGAGCAGATGTCTTAGTGAAAGACAACTGAGAAAGCTAGAGAAAATGAGACAAGATGGCAAAATATCATTGTATAAGAATTGTCCAATGAGTAAACTGGAAGCCGATATCATGCCGTCAGAGGATTGAGCGATAAAGGCTTTGATCAGTTGTTAGGTATAATAAGGAAAATGCTCCTAGAAAAAAATGAGTTGCTAGAAAAGACATACCTAGATAAGCAAATGATCTGCCCCATCGGCCTCGAGGTTGAAAAAATCCACGCGTGTTTTAATGATTGCATATTGTACCGTGAAGACGAATACAAAGACTTAAATGTGTGCCCCGTGTGAAGCTCCACGGTATAAGGAAGGGCCATCAGATGAGGGTACTAAGACCAGAGGAGGTCCCGTAAAGGTCATTTGGTATTTTCCTATAGCTCCTCGGGTGCATAGGTTGTTTGCTTATGCAAAGTCAGCCAAGCTGTTGCGCTGGCATGGCGAAGAGCGTAAGAAATATACAATGATGAGGCACCCCGCTGATAGGAAAGAGTGGAGGACTATCAATACTATATTCTATAAGAACATCGGTGGAGAGGTAAGGTACCTTTGGTTTGGTTTGAGCACAGATGTGATGAATCCTTTTGACCAGGTTAGAAGTAATCATAGCACCTGGCCAATGACACTTTGTATATACAACCTTCCACCTTGGCTCTGTATAAAGCGATCATGCATCCAGATGCCACTACTGATCCAAGGGCTAAGACAACCTGAGAATGACATCGATGTGTTTCTAAAACCAGTGATCGATGAACTAGTGGAGATGTTTGAAAAGGGTGTGAAGGATGTTTGGGATGAGTACAAAAAGGAACATGTCACGATCAAGGCAGTACTTATCGCTATAATCATCGACCTACCAGGGCAAGGTTGCTTGTCCGAAGAGAAGACAAAAGGCTATATTAGATGTGTCGAGTGCTTGGACGACATCGATGCGGTACATCTGCCAAAGAACTTAAAGATAGTTTATATGGGACACTGTAGGCTCCTACCTAAGGATCACCCTTACCGTAGAAATAGAAAAGATTTTGACGTGACCATTGAGAAACGCTTACCTCCAAAATATCGAGACGGGCCTGCGATACTTCGAGAAGTTAACAAACTAGATGTTGTCCTTACGAAGGGGGATGGGATAGTAGCAGCGTCTGATGGGAGTGTCTGGAAGAAAAAATTAGTTTTCTAGACACTGCCTTACTAGCCAATGCTAAGTGTACGCCACTATCTTGATCCCATGCACATTACTAAAAACATGTGTAGTAATACGCTTAACATCTTGATGGACACCAGGGGACATCGAAGGATTCATTAGCCACATGCCTGGACATGCAACACTTGGGAATCAGAAAAGGAGCTGCATCCCATGGTGCTAGAGGATGGATAGTTCGAACTTCCGGTTATGTCATGGACCTTGAAGAAGGAAGAAAAGCGTGCGCTTATTTCTTTCTTCAATGAACTCAAAGTCTCGACGGACTGCTGTGCGAACTCGAAGAGGCTAGTGAACATGAGAGAACTCAAGTTCAACTATGGTTGTATGAAGGCACATGATTGTCATGTCATTATGACTCAACTGCTCCCTGTTGCCCTACGTGGTATCCTTCCCCCAAAGGTCAACGCCCTAATCATAAAGCTATGCTCGTTCTTCAACACGATCTCGCAAAAGGTCATTGATGTGTCCACGCTGGACCAGCTGTAGCAGGACATAGTGAAAACTCTCTGTAGGCTTGAGATGTAATTCCTGCCAACTTACATTGATATCTTAGTGCATCTGCTCATTCATCTTGTTGACCAAATTAGAGCCCTTGGCCCAATGTACCTGCATCAGATGTTCCCTTTCGAAAGGTTGATGAAAGTTTTTAGGAGGTATGTTAAGAATAGATTCAGACCAGAAGGGGGCATGGTTGGAGGATGGTCAACGGAGGAGGCCATTGAGTTCTGTACATATTATCTGGATATCAATAGGGTCGGAGTTCCAAAATCTCATTACGAGGGAAGACTAGGTGGCAAAGCAACGATCGGGGAGAAATGTATTATAGTAGATGACCCTGTTTCTTTCAGACAAGCACAGTTCACTGTTCTCTAGCAAGCAGAGGATGTGATGCCATACATTGACGAGTATAGGCAATCGTTGCAAACTTTATATCCGAGTAGGTCATAGGTTTGGCTAGATAAAAAACATAAGGAGGAATTTGTCAACTGGTTGCGACGCCACTTGATTGGAACAATGTTGAATAATCAGCTGGATATCTTAGCCAAGGGACCTTCGAGTACATTGCCTAAGTACCAAGGGTATAAGATCAATGGATTTACATTTTACACAAAAAAGCAAGATGTAAAGAGCACATACCCAACAATGGTGTTCATTTCGATGCTCACGACGAAAACGACAACGTGTAGGCGACGTACTATGGTTTCATAGAGCAGATATGGGAGCTAGACTACGATCGGTTGAAGGCAACTCTTTTTCGCTGCTAGTGGGTCCGTCTCGAGGAAATCACCACTGACAGAGAAGGATTCACTACTGTTGATCTCACCAAGACCGCATACAGAGATGACTCCTTCGTCCTTACAAAAGATGTTATGCAAATCTTCTATACAGGGAACAACAAGACAAAAGGTAAGCTAAAAGTAATCCTGGAAGAGAAAAGGAAGATTGTCGGTCTCGAAGGAGTGATGGACGAAGAAGACTACAGGGGCTATCACAAAATGCCTCCATTTGGGGCGAACGTAACCCTACCTATCCTTGAAGAGGGTGACGAACCTGCTTATGTCCGGTGTGATCACGATGAGGCCCTCATTGTTGGACCCACTATAAATAGTTAGATTATTATTAGCTATGTAATCATTATTTAGACGTTGTATCAGTAATTCGCACTGAATATCTAATTTATATTTTGTGCATATCTCCATAATTAAATTATTGACTATGTAATCAAATATTGAGATGATGTTCACAAACACTATTATTTGATAATTATATACCATTAATTAGTTATCATAGAATTAAATAATCAAGACACAAATTTCTGCCTTATTTTAGAATATAAACTAACTGCATTTTATCTATTAATAAATAAAAAAAGCAAACTAACCGAACTCCCTATCCTATCTCAGTAGTTAAGGCCGCGCACTCTATACTCCGAAACCCATGCTCAAATCCTAGGCTGGCCAATTTTTTTTGCTTTTTCATTTATTATTTAGTAGTGCGTAACGACGGAATAAAAGAAAAAATAAAACCAATCTAACCAAACTCCTTATCCAAGCTCATAAGGCCGCGCACTCTTGACCCTACGACCTGCGCTCGAATCCTAGGCAAGCCAAACTTTTTTTTATTTTTTCTTTTATTAATTAACAGTGCCTTAGAATGGAATAAAATATAAAATAAAACAAACCTAACTGAACTCCATATCCTAGCTCAGCGGTTAAGGCCACGCACTCTTTTCTCTGAGACCCGCGCTCAAACCCCGATGGGCCAAAGTTATTGTTTTTTCTTTTATTAATTATTAATATACGGGATAAAAGAAAAAAATAAAATTAAACTAACTGGCAAGTTGGGCCACAATATATTTTTTAAATTTTATTGAAATTTTGTTATCACTGCCGTATTCTAAAAAAGCCAGTAATATTTTTTTTTAAAGAAGGCTGAGCCCGTGGTAGTGGCACTGCTTTCATCAATAAAAAAACTACTTTGGTGCAGCATGCCAGAGGCATCACTGTTGGTTTTGGTTTAAAAACCGGCAGTAAAACAAGACATCACTGTCAGTTTCTAGAACTGGCACAGATGTCCAGCTTCGCTGTTGGTTTTTCAACCAAAATCAATAGTGATGTCTAGATTCTCCTCACGGGCCAGCAGTGCTCCCGCTGACCACCACAGTAGGAGCACTGCTCCCACTTACCCGACAGCTTTACTTAAAAAAACCCACCATGACTGCTAGCCCCTATAAAATGGCCCTCTACCGGGAGCCTCTCAACGGCCAAGTCTAGGTACTTCTGCTGTTTAACTTGCCACCCTCTTGCTGCTTTTTTCTCACTTCATTCTCTCTTAGCTAGTATACACATCTATGACCTCTCTGTGGAAGAAAGCCATCCACATATAAATTTCAATAAGCATAGTCATCCGCAAGGATGATGCACACAAAAGTTACTAGAAGAATGTTTCTGAAGATAGAGCAACGCAGAAGCTTGGGGACATCGTGAGGTTACAGAGTCATCCTATGCGGTGTGCTCTGGCCTATCTGACCAGAGCGGCATGGATTCATCGGTGCTCGACACCTGTCCCGTGTCCTCTGGACTATCTGTCCGAAGAGGCATGGGTTCAACAGTGCCTGGCAACCTCTCCATTCGTCTCCCGAAGGCGTAGCTCGTCAGCCATCTTGGGCATCCTCTAACGCCTATTTGACTCTTGTTGGGTGCTAGAAGAATATTTCTGAGGTGATTATATTATAATGTGTTTGTACACTTTGATTGTAACATTAACCTAGACGAAAATAGATTTTTGTTATCATATATTTAGTTTTAGTGTCATGTCTTTGTTATCATATATGTAATTTTATTTCAAAGTTTCTTTTATTTTATGTTATATTTCTATAATCAAAATATATATATATATATATCGATGTTTGTCTCTTCAAATGGCAATGCATGTAAGGATATTTTATATATATGGTGCTCTAATAATTAATTATCTAGCATTTTTTGGGTGGACGACGGTGTTTTTTTACCCATATGAAATTATGCAATTGATATGAATTTTTTTGACATTATTTGAGCATTAAATAAGATCACGGGATTACTATTTTTTTTGTAAGTAATGACCTTTATACAAAACCGACAGTGGATAGGGTTACATCACTTTGGTTTCATTATAAAACCGACAGTGATAGGATTACATCACCGTCGGTTCATTACAAATCGGTAGTGATGGACACCATCAGTGTCGGTTTTGTTTTAAAACTGGTAGTGATGTGTCTGCCCCCTATAAAATAGAACCACCAGGAACATACACCCGCACACACCCTCACTTCACTCTCATTTCTTAGTTTCACGTGCTCTTACTTCTCACTCTTTTCACTCTACGTGATTTGGTCATGGCTCCTGGATATTTCATTGCAGATGGTATTATATATATGTTCTCCTCTTCCATATTCTAGCTATGTATGTATGCATCGATCTATATGTATTTAGTTTGCGACATTTTACTTGGCATATTTTATATAATGCAATATATATTTCTATTCATATTTCTTGAATTTTATTAGGTATAATGCAATATATATATTCTCCTCTTCCATATTCTAGCTATGTACATGCATCGATCTATATTTATTTAGTTTATGACATTTTACTTGGCATATTTTATATAATACAATATATATTTCTATTCATATTTCTTAAATTTTATTAGGTATAATGCAATATATATGTTCTCCTCTTCCATATTCTAGCTATGTATATGCACCGATATATATTTATTTAGTTTGCGACATTTTACTTAGCACATTTTATATACTAAAATATATATTTATAGTCATATTTCTTGAATTTAATTAGGTGAGATGAACAGACCTCTCCCACCATAAGAACCAGGTTTCTACCCTAGCGATGATCCATTCGATCCTGATGTGGCCATTTCAAACCACCATATTCCAGCTATCGTATGAAATATTTTCTACCATCTTATTTTTGAACGCTAATTATAGTTTAAATTTCATAATAAGTGTTGTTTCATAATTTGTATGGACTCATTCAAATAATATCATTGTTGCATATGTCGTAGATGATATCCCCGATAGAGTGGCTACAAGCAGCACTTAGCTTGCTCATGGTGTCGGACATCGTTAAGAACGCGACATCTGCTGATAATGGTCAAACTTGGACGTGTGAACTAAGCTTCTACGTCCCTTCGAGGCTACCTTTAGGGCATTAGAAATTTATCCGGAGGACGGGATCACGGATGTTGAGCAGGACAAGCGCCCACTTCTCTACCAGGCGCAACTGTTTGGAGGCACTTCAGCACATTTGCTATCAGGTGCTCAATTTCTCGCACTTCAAGATAGAAGCTTTACGTGCTGGTGATGTCCCCGTTCCGCAAGTAAGCGAATACTGGGCGAGCTACAACCATATGGATGTGGTAAAGTTGACGTCACTGGTACCTAAGTCGTGGTTATTTATTGTTGTTATTGTAATAACAACCTCTCATTTTTTTTGTTTTCCCCGCTTGTAGGTTTTGCTCCATGACAATACTTATGTTGCATTGAGCTTATCGGCTATTCTAGACCAAGCTACGAAGAGACTCATGTGTGATTGGGGGTACTGTACTGGGAGCCTCGGCCAGCACACTACTAAAGGACGTCAATTTTGCATAAGAATTACTAACAGTGCCAATGTTCGTTTAGTAGATTACATCTATGGATGACCATGTCACTGGTCTTTTGAGGCATGAGAGAGTGCAATCTTACGTACATTGGCCTTCATCGATAGCTGTGGTTATAGAATCCGTGACATCAATTACCATGCTTGGATGCAAATGTACGGTATTGTGCATCCACCCCCACATTAGTGTTTGTTTAGGTTTAAGTTTAATTCGGCTTATGTTTGTCATATAATCCATGTGTTGTGCAACAAGAAGTGTAAATTCTAGTATCATATTGGTCTCAAACTTTTTTCTAGGCTTGCACGTGACACGGGTGAATGAAACACCAAGTTTAGGATTTTTCTGAGATGATTTCGTACTTTCTCCGGTTTAATTGAATTTCCACGCGACGTCACCGATTAATTAGAGGTTGAACTGAGCCTTCCCTCGAAACAATCTGGAATGATGCCAAACTTTTCCACAGAATCTTATGTGTCCTAGGGACCAATTTTTTGTCAAGGTGGATGCAAAATTCTAGTGTGCCCAACATGTAATTGGGCCTCTTTTGTCCCGTTTAGCACAAAAAAAATAATAAAGAAAATGATCAGAAAAAACTAAGATCTTGTGTGGGGGCCATAATTTAGGTGTATATGCTTGCAAAAAAAATTACAAGACATTTGCATATAGACAGTACATACATGCTTCACAAACCTATAGAAACCGTCTCATGTTACAATGACTAAACACCTATGTTCTCAAGATTCCTGTGGTTTATATGCATTCCGGTGTCATATTGGTCTCGACCTTTTTTCCAGGCTTGCACGTGCCATGGGTGAATGAAACACGAAATTTAGGATTTTCCTGAGATGGTTTGGTACTTTATCTGGTTTAATTGAATTTCCGCGCGACGTCGTCGATTAATTAGAGGTTGAACTGAGCCTACCTCGAAACAATCCAGAATGGTGCCAAACTTTTATACAGGGTCTTGTGTGTCCTAGGGACCAATTTTTTGTCGAGATGGATGCAAAATTCTAGTGTGTCCAACATATAATTGGGCCTCTTTTGTCCAGTTTAGCACAAACAAAAACATAATAATAAAGAAAATGATCAAAAAAACCTAAGATCTTGTGTGGGGCCATAATTTGGATGTACATGCTTGCAATTTTTTTTTTCAAAAAACTTAGACATAGGCGGTACATACCTGCTTCATAAATCTATAGAAGCCGTCTCACGTTACAATGACTAAACACCTAGATTCCCAAGGTTCCTATGTTTCATATGCATTCTGGTATCGTATTGGTCTCAAACTTTTTTTTCAGACTTGCACGTGGCACGGGTGAATGAAACACCAAGTTTGGGATTTTTCAGAGATGGTTTGGTACTTTCTCTGGTTTAATTAAATTTCCCCGCGACATCACCGATTAATTAGAGGTTGAACTGAGCCTACCCCCGAAACAATCTGGAATGGTGCCAAACTTTTATTTATATAGGGTCTTTGTGCTCTAGCGACTAATTTTTTGTCGGGGTGGATGTAAAATTCTAGTGTGTCCAACATGTAATTGGGCCACCCGCGCTGCCGTCCGCAGCCGTCGCGCCATACTCTTCTTCAACGCCCGACGTCGTCCCTGCCACACTAGCGCCCTTGTCTTCCTCGACGCCGCCGGAGCACCGCCGCCTCCCGCGCCCTCATCTTCCTCGTCCACCCCGCGGTACTCCACGACACAGGTCGTGCCCCCACCGCCACGCCTGCATCTCCCATGACCGAGGCCCTCGGTAGCGCGCGGAGAGCTGCTACCGACCCTCCACGGTGAGTGCGTCCGGCACTGCCCCTTAGGTGTTCGTTGAAATGTCCGTGAGGATAACAACAGCCTGTTTATCCATTTTTCTCTAGATTTCGAATTTAGCGTGATTCGCTGGGGCAGAGCCGAAAAATTGATTTTTTGAATGTTAGGAGGACCAACAGTGTTGAATTTTTAAATTTTATTTAAATTTTCAAAAAAATAGTGAAAAATTCACGTTGGGGCATGCCCCCCGGGCGTGTGCCGTGTGCCATGAGCAGTGCGTGCGTCTGCTCGCGGACGGCGTGCCGGCAAGATTTTGCTCCAGTCTTTGCCTAGCCACGGTGCCCAACGTTCATGGTCCGACTGCTTCCGCGATACTGTCGGCGGACCATCGTGACCTGACTCTAGACACTGTGCCCTCGTTCGTTCGGTTGGCAGAATTTTGGCCAAAACTAACTGAAAAATATTGTTCTGGTTGAATTGTTGTGAAAGAAAAATACTGTTCTGGCTGAAAAAAAGAAGTCGGACAAGCCGAATATGGCCCCGTTCGCGTGCCCTTAAACCCGGCTTGATCCACTTATTTTTTTATCCGGAACAGTATTTTTCTCTCACAAATTCATCCAGCATTCCTCCAAACCATACAGATTCCACGGTGTCCAACGTTCATGGTCCGACTGCTTCCGCGATACTGTCGGCGGGCCATCGTGACCTGACTCTAGACACTGTGCCCTCGTTCGGTTGGCAGAATTTTGGCTAAAACTGACTGAAAAATATTGTTCTGGTTGAATTGTTGTGAGAGAAAAATACTGTTCTGGCTGAAAAAAAGAAGTCGGACAAGCCGAATATGCCCCCGTTCGCGTGCCCTTAAACCCGGCTTGATCCACTTATTTTTTTATCCGGAACAGTGTTTTTCTCTCACAAATTCATCCAGCATTCCTCCAAACCATACAGATTCCTCTAAAATTCAAACAAGCGAACAGGTAAGCCGAACGGGGCCATAGCCTTGGGTACCTGATTAACACTATACTGCACTATGCATGCTTAACACTGTGCAATACCTTTTATTTTTTCTGATTGCTGTTCAGGCCAACTGGTGGTGTTTTCATTAGTGGGAACTAAAGGAAAACTCAGTTTCCATCTACTGCTAATTAGGTGGAAAACGTCGTCTCCTAGTTTTTCAAAGGTCTTGATCGATGTTATTAAATGATAAGAATAATGATCCTAAACCAAAATGTAATGAATAGTCACCACGACACCTATATGCACACAAGGAATGCAACACGATTTAGTTACACCTTCGGATAGCACATAACCTAGCACCTAAGGATACAGCACAAATTTAGAAAAGTCAAAAAAATTGTTTGTCATTTTTCTGAATTGTTAACAATTTTTTGCGCATTTTAGAACTCCTCCAACCAAAAGGAAAAACTAAACCCCCGACGAAAAAAGGGCCCAGGCCCACCCGCGGCAAAGCGCCAGGCCAGCGGCTGGGAACTCAGTTTTTTATGGAACGATGACGATGGTGCACGGCTGGGTGGGGTCAACGGCGGCGAAGTGCATGCGCAGGGGTATGGGCGCCGTCGTCCTTGGCGCATACCTACGGCCTGCGCCCGGGATGCATGGCCGGCATGGCAATGGCGAGCGGGCCCCGCGCCCACGACGTGTGGCCGGCGCAACGAGTGCGGCCGAGCGCCCTTCCCAACCACGTACCCAACTCGGCCAGTTCCACAGGAGAGTATGCCATCATCTTCCCCTCCCCTTTTTTTTTTTACTAAATTGCACTCACCATACAATAATAACTATCTCAGTCCAATTTAATGCAACAACTGTCTAGGTGGGTGTATGACGTCTCAGGTAATACCTAATATGACATCCTAAACTTTAGCACTAGATTTAACACCACCGCAGTTGTTCAGTTGCTTGTCAGCGTCGCCGATTCGCCGTCGGCAGGCAAGCAAAGTGGAATAGCGGAGCTGAGAGGGGTTGCAGAGGCAGGAGCTAGGAGGTAGGGGCTAGCAGTTTGCCCATCGCGCCGTCCCGCTGGGACCGCAGCGACAAACGGGTGAACGGCGAATTCGTGATCGGAAGATACATGGAGCGTTGCTATTTCGAGGAAAGGAACGGACGGGCGGCATTGCAATAGTCATCACAATTGGGAATATGTAAGGGCGCGTTTAATTCCCAAAATTTTTGGGTTCGGCTACTGTTGAGCCACTGTAGTTAGTATTTTTGTTTGTATTTGGTAATTAGTGTTTAATTATGGACTAATTAGGTTTGAAAGTTTCGTCTCGCGATTTCTCACCCAATTGTGCAATTAGTTTTTTTTTTGTCTACATTTAGTACTCTATACATGCGCCATAAGATTCGATATGACACTTTGGGTTGAAAATTTTTGAAATCTAAACAGGGCCTAAACTGATGACCGATGTCCGATGATCATACGTGGTGCCAGCCCAAAGTCACAGGCCCAAAGCGGCGGTTCATCTCGAGTCACAGTTATCTTCTTCCTTAGTAGTGAAGCCTCGCTGCATTCATCTTCAACACCAGCAAAGCGGGGACCAAGCCGTAGCTCGGTTGGTGAGCTCTCCCAGAGTGGAGGCCACCGGTCACGGTTCGAGCATGCTCGAGCGCATAATTTTCCATCAGGAATAGTAGTTTTCTATATAAATTCCATTGCCTCGCATGCGTGCCCGTCATAGTACGAAGCCTGAAAAAGCAGTGATTTTGCATCCATGGCTGCCAGAGACGATTCGGGATGGAGTTCCGCGGCAGAGCAGTGGTGTCTACAACTTCACGGCGGAGCCAGCAGCGCTCCCGCCCTCCATCCTCAAGTGGGCGAAGGCACAACTGGTGCTTGGTGGACTACCATGGCTCTGGGATGAGAATCACGGTGATAGCCACCGCAGGAAGGAGTCCGAATCCGGCCTGCGCGCGCTCCTTGTGGTGCCCGACACCCACTCCGTGTTCTGTGCCACCACGCAATTCACCGCCATGCCTCTCAACCTCTACGCCGGACCTTTTCGACCCTGCCAGATTCGCAAGGCCTTCAAGGCGTCGGCCTCTCCAGAAGATGGTGGACACGACTTTGGTTCTTTTTTCCCTTTTCGTTCTGGGATATTTGTTCCCGGACCTTTTTGACCTGCCGGATTCGCAAGGCTTTCAGGGCATCGGCCTCTCCAGAAGATGGTTTGACTCGGCTTTGGTTCTTTTTCCCTTTTCGTCCTGGGGATTTTGTTCGTTCATTTCTTCATCTTTATTTCTATGCGTGTGTGTATGTGAATCGGGTGCAGCAGCATGCGGTTGCGGTTTGAGGCAGCTAGGGCCTTCGGCAAGATGATCTAGATCGGTGCGTTTCTTCTTTTCTGTAATTTTTCCTATGTTACTGCCTTTTCATTTGCATATAAAAATTACTTGTAGGAATTCTACTGAATCAGTGAACTTCTCATCCCTTTCTGCACTGCTTCCAATCAAGGAGCTGGTTGCCTTTGATTGATTATTGTTGGCTGCAAAACTTCTAAAACTTGAAGATGAAGCTGGTGTGGATAACTAAAAGGTAATAGATATAGATAATCCATCATTGTTTATTGCTCTGATGTTGGCCTGTTGAAAGGTCCTTGTGTTGTTTTGGTAATTGAGTGACAACCTAGGTGGACTAATTATGTTTATGTGAGATACATAGGTGATTAGTCCACAGTTACATGTGTGTGAGCAACATATGCCATGAAGGTGAAAATGGCTTGGAGATGTTGCAAAGCTCACACATGTGATGATGAAGGAGCTCATTGCAAATGAGACATGACATTGAGTCATGTGATCAAGGTGGAGAAGATCAAGACATGGCTTGACTTGATGGACCGATTGCAAGCGTGAAGGGCAAGTTGGAGGCTTTGGAGTGATGGACCGCGTGGCGGTGAAGCTTAAGCAAGACTTGGCGCCGATGGATGAAGGCAACGGTGAAAAGCAAGTAAAGTCAAGATCGATGAACCAATATGATCACGTGATGATATGAAGTGGATCATATCATTGTTGATCATGTTGGTGCATGTGTTGCATCGACATTGGAGGAAATGGAATAGAATGTGCAAGGCAAAGGTATAACCTAGGGCATTTCATTTCACCGGTCATAGGTGTGTAGAGAAGTTTATGACCGGGTTTAGGATAGATGGCCGTTCTATCAAGAGGGGCAAACTTGTTTGCATATCGGTCATCTAGTGCCACTGGAGTGATCTAACTTTGCATCGTCGCTAGGATTGAGTGGCGTGGCAAGTTGAGTGGCTAATCCTTTGGAAAATGATTGTAAAAATGCTAACACACATACACATGGTGGTGTACACTTGGTGGTGTTGGCACATTTATAAAGGAGATAAAGTTGGAGTTGATGTGGATCAACTTGGCGATGGAACGGAGGCGAGAAGGGTTCGAAACTCTACCGACGGAGTGTCCGTCCGTAGAGTGCGGACAGTCCGACGGTGCCACCGGTGCCCTATACAGAAAAGAGGGGTCTCACAGAGTGGACCGAACGCTGGTCACGTGGTGACCGGACGCTGGGGTCCTACGTCCGGTCAGTGGCGGCCGAGAGCGTGCATGCGTCGATCTTCGACCGGACGCTGGCGCTGGAAGTGACCGGACGCTGGCAGGGTGCGTCCGGTCAGGGTGACGTGTGGTGACGCAGGCAGAGCAGAGAAGCTAGAAGTGACCGGATGCTGGTGCTGCGTCCGATCACGACCGACCGGACGTGTCCGGTCATGTCTGGTATCTTACTGGAAACGACCGGACGCTAGGGTTGCTGCGTCCGGTCAGTTCAAGCTACAGCGTCGGGTCAACAGATGACCGTTGAGATCGAACGAACAATTTTTGAAGCAGGGAACACGTGGTGTGCATCGCACGACCGGACGCTAAGGTCCAGCGTCCGGTCGATCTGACCAGAGCGTCCGGTCGTCCCGACTTTTGTCCAGTGAAGGGGTAACGGCTCTATTTGTACGTGGGGTTATAAATAGAGGCCATGGTCGGCCTTGGGCTGATAGCTGAGCACACTAGAGCCTTGGTGGCTTGTGTAGTAGTGCTTGAGAGCCCTCCATCTTACATATACTTGATAGTGATCATTCGATTATGTGAGAGAGCGATTCTAGTGCGATTGCATCGTGAGGTTGCATCGAGTGGCACTAGGTGATCGAGTTGCAAGCCGGTGGTGCTTATTACTCTTGGAGGTTGCCACCTCCTAGACGGCTTGGTGGTGGTCTCCGTCGAAGCCCGCAAGAAGCTTGTGCGGTGCTCCGGAGAAGAGCTTTGTGAGGGGCATTGTGCTCGCCCCGCGGGAGCCGCGAAGAGCAACTCTAGTTGAGCGTGTCATTGAGCTACCCTCACTTTCGGGGTAGGTTCTTGCGGTGCCCGACGTGCGGGCTTGGTGGGTGATGCCAATTAGCCACCGAACCACTAAGTGAGCGGTCGACACAACGGGGACGTAGCGTGTTGGCAAACACGTGAACCTCGGGAGAAAAATCACCGTGTCAACGTTATTCTTTCTGTTGGTTTGCATCCTCGTTACACAAGCTTGTAATTACTTTCACATACATTATGCTTGTGTAGTTGCTCTTGTAATTAGTTAGCTTATGGCGTAGAGCAGGGGCGAGGCAAGGGATGAGGCAGGGTGAGGTCTCATCGGGCCGCCGCCGTGTCCTATGTGTCACCGAGAGAGAATTGACTCTAGACGTCTTAATCTTGTATTTTTTTAAAACTGCTCTAATGCACCTCAGGGCTGCAGATCCTCTAGAGCCCCTAGATCCTCTAGGGTGCGGATGATGGAAAATATAAGGGAAATTTTGCTTAGAGACACTGCACAAACGTGCAATTTGCTGTTGAACACCGCCAACTTGAAAATTGCCCAGTACCATTATGAAAGTGAGATTCTTTGCTATAACACACTACGACCATTATTTAATTCATTTCTCGTAATTGTGGAGAGACAAGGTGGGAGAAATAACATTTTTGCCCTCGTCTTCAACCTCCGGCTGTTACCGTTCGCACCCTTTCTTCTCCGGCGAGGTCTTCCATGACCGGCAATTTTGTTCTTCATTTTCCTAGCCTGGCAGCCGCGCTGTTTCTGTGCCTGAGAACAGCAGCCACGCCACCTCGGCCCTCTCCCTCGTACCGTGGCCGCGCAGCCCCGCTGCCCCTTGGCCAGCGCTGCATGGGAGCAATGCCCCGGGGCGCTCCCTATAGCACCGCCATCGACGGCCACCTTGGCCCCGGGCTCTGGCCCTCCGTGCCGCCGCCAGTACCTGCTTCGCTCAAGCTGCGTGCCCTAGCCGCCATAGCCGCCGCGATTCTATTGCCAGCCACGACTCGGAACCGCCCCCGCGGGGTCCGCCATGCAGAGTCGGGTGAGGTCGGCGTCACGGCACATGAGCAGGAGCTTCCTCCCGTCGCCGAGCGGGGTCGAGGACGACGCTAGCACGGGCCACGCCGACTTGTCCATGGGCCAAGCGTCCTTGAACACGAGCAACGACGGCCCCCGCCCTGCTGCGGCCGCGAACCGTGGCTCGGCGAGGATGCGGCCCGCCGGCGAGGTACTCCGGCCCGCCGCTCTCCCACAGGTACTGCATTGGCAGGCCGCCCACACGCACCACGTCGGGCATCTCAAACCACTCGATGCGCGCGAAGTGATCGCCGGAGCCGCCCCTTCATGGATCGGAGACGAGTGACGCCTCCCTGTGGCCTAGCGTCGTCGCCGTGGGCTCCTACCGCCGGTTGGTGAGCCCAGCCGCCCCTATCCCCCATCCATGGCCAGAGCGTGCTCCGCCCCCTGTGCAAGTGGCCATCCATGGCCGCCCATCTGAAGGTGGAAGACGACCACAATGAACAGCTATAGGTTGAAGAAGGGCAAAAATGTCATTTTTCTCACCACCTCTCTCCGCGAATACAAGAAATGAATAAAATAATGGCCGCAGTGTGTTACAGCAAAGAATCTCAATTTCATAATGGTACTGGGCCAATTTTCGAGTTGGCGGTGTTCAACAGCAAATTGCACGTTTGTGTAGTGTCTCTGAGCAAAATCTCCCAAAATATAATAATATATGGGATGCTTTGGTTGTTCACAGTGGCTGAGGACGAAAAACATTCAAGGTGTGGCAAAGTGAAGGACATATAGCAAAGTAAGATCTACGTAGGACAAACAAAATCAACCAACCAATTAAATAATTAATTGATAACTAGCAAATCGAACAAACAACCACGGAAAAAAAGAGTTTCAGGTTTGAGTTGAGCCTTACTAGATTATTGTGTTTGTGCCAAACTGTCGTGTGGCCGGTCGGCGGCTACTGTTACCCAGTTCAGATCTTGTTTAGTTCTTTTCCCTAAAGTTTAGTTCTTATCAAATCGTATGTTTGACATATGTATGGAGTATTAAATATAGATTAAAAAAAATAACTAATAGCACATATTGTGACTACTTTACGAGACGAATTTTTTTAAACCTAATTAGTTCATAATTTGACAATATGGTGCTACAGTAAATATATGCTAATGTTAGATTAATTAGATTTAATAAATTCGTCTTGCGGATTCATGAGGATTTATTTTATTATTACTATCCGAATACTTCCACGTAACATTTCTAAGTGATATTCGATATGACATTCTTAAATTTTAGCCCATATATTTAAACACCACCCCAGTTGTTCAGTTGCTTGTTGCATCGCCGATTCGCCGTCGGCAGGCAAGCAAAGTGGAATAGAGGAGCTGAGAGGGGTTGCAGGGGCAGGAGCTAGGAGGTAGGGGCTAGCAGTTTGCAGTTTGCCCATGCCCATCGCGCGGTCCCGCCAGCACCGCAGCGACAAACGGGTGAACGGCGAATTCGTGATCGGTTAGTTCGTGAAATTAGAAAATTTGGTTACCGTAGTACTTTCATTTTTATTTGGTAATTAGTGTTCAATCATGGACTAATTAGGTTCAAAACGTTCGTCTCGTGATTTTCAACCAAACTGTGCAATTAGTTTTTTTTCCATCTACATTTAATGTTCTATACACATATCGTAAGATTCGATGTGATGACTACTATAACGCTTTTTAGAAAAAAAAATTTAGGAACTAAATACAGCCACATGGAGCGTTGCTATTTCGAGGAAAGGAACGGACGTGCGGCACTGCAATAGTCATCACAATTGGGAATATCTAAACTGATGACCGATGTCCGATGGTCATACGTGGTGCCAGCCCAAAGTCACAGGCCCACAAGGCCCAAAGTGGCGGTTCATCTTGAGTCACAGTTATCAGCCTCGTTGCGTTCATCTTCAACACCTTACACCAGCAAAGCGGGGACCGAGCCGCGAATAGTAGCCTCCTATATAAATTCCATTGCCTCACGTGCGGTTGCGTCATAATGGTCAGGATGACATGTCCGTCATGTGCGAAGTTTGAAAGATTTTGGATACCTCTTAGCTATATGCAAGCCTCTTCGTTAAGGTGTAGGTCTAGCTTGCGTATTATGGTATGTGTGAGTTTGTGTGCATATGGTGGTATGGTGTGGTGTGAATTAGTACGTGAGTTCACATACTACAGCTTGTATTTGAAGAGTTGAGGCATAAAAAAAACACCAGCAAAGCAGCGATTTTGCATCCATGACTGCCAGAGGCGATTCGGGCATGGAGTTCCGCGGCAGAGCAGGGGTGGCAAGCGCCCTAGCTTGCCCTACCGAGTCCTTCCGCCTCTGGTTGTTCAGAAACTTGCTTCCTTATGTACTGAGGACTTTACTTACCACACAAGTCAAAACAGAAAAGCGAGAAAATCAAAGTCTTTTTTCTCTCTCTATTTTTATTTTTGAGAACTATTCTTCCTCTCTCTGCTTTCAATCAATCAATATATAACGCGATCAAGCATGTACTACGTAAGACTAGTTTGCGTACCCGTTTGCTTTCATTCACGTGAGATTTATATTATCGCACACCCGGATTTTGTTCACGTCATGGGAACCATTCAATGTCAGTTTATCGTGCCTCTAAGTCGCCAATGACAATATACGTATAAAAAAATATACGTGTCGCAGTTGCAGTTCTAACTGTCTTCTCAGTAGCTGGGCCTTCGTTCGGCCCGTCAAATGGGCTGGGCTGACTCATCCTCAAAACCTTCTTCCCCTTCGTGGTAGGCTGGGATGAAAGGACGGAGGGCAACGCGGAATTTTGATGCCCATGTCAGTGTCTATGGAATTTGATCGACATGTTTGGTTTCTATCCCCGCCAAATGACGTTTGTATTTCTTACGAAGCTCGATAAAGGTTTTTGCTTCTCCTAAAAAAAAAAGTGACAGGTGGCTTTTCTTCACAATCACACAAACACAAAGGCGCGCACCTGAACTAACCCTTCCCAAAAAAATGTGCATGAAATGGACCAATGTAATTAAGCACGCTCACGAGTTCACGTGTAAATGAGTCCATGGAAACGACATTTGCGCAACATGAATGTCGATGCGGGACCCACAGGATACCCCGTAAAGAAGAGAGAAGATCTAGTATAACTAAGATTCTTCCCCTGTAATCTTAGTAGTAATACTATCCTGTAATCCTACTAGACTCTACATTGTAAACCGACTAGGACTCTGGCCTCCTGACTATATAAAGGGGCAGGGCTCCTTGGATCGGGGTTAAGAGAACAATTGTACGACACAACACTTGACGATCAATCCAACGCAAAGGCTAACGCCGACTGGACGTAGAGCTATTACTCGATCAGAGATCGAGGGCCCGAACCAGGATAAATCGACTGTCTCTTGCGTTAACCGTCGAGTTCGGCATACGCCGAAGCCCGAACATACTGCTCCGGGTACCCCCGTGGCAGGCTATCGGTGGTCAAACATCGACAGCTGGCGCGCCAAGTAGGGGCTTTCGGCGACTTTGCATTCGAGAGCTCGACGAACCTCGACAACATAATTGTTTCGAAGGGATCAACCTTCATTTTTGGTTCGTGGATCTACGAGGCAGGCGACAACGACGAACTCCAAGGCCGTCTCCTCGAAGATTCAGATCATCATCAAGACCTTTCCATTTCGGCGACAACGACAGGTCAACTTGCCGAAAGATTCGCGTAGCTCGTGATGTCCAATCCAACTCAGATTTCACGGCTTTGCGCATCCGATTCAAACTCAGGTTCCACATCTGAAATGGAGTCTTACCCGAGTTCTTCCAAGAAACCGAGTTCTTTTCCGATGAGGCTTAAGAACGCGGCCTTGGTCTATCAAGACTACAACTCGGAATACACTCAGAGTACTTTAAAGAAGACGGGTCATTTTTTGTTTGGTCTCCGCAACATGGCAACGTCTTATCAGGCATAGCTCGAAAGATCTCTTAATCTAGTGCTTAGAATACCACTGACAGGAGCTCAGGAAGGTCTCGTACTAACCGTAACATCTCAAGACTGCATCATCCACTGGCCAGGTTCTATTCCTAAAGATAGCAGTACTCGGCTAGTTGACACGACAACGACAACAGCTCTACCCTACCAAGAAGGAGACTCGATCTATGACCTTGAAGCCTCTACTGAAGTGATCGATGACTCTGACAGCACGAAAACCAACGCCCATGACAGAACAACTCATGCACGAGAAGTATTCATGATCCGCCGCCCTCGATCACCATTGGCTCCCCCAGAAGCACCCGACATCAGGTCATCGGATGAATCTGAGTCCAACATATCACCCTTTATCCAAGGGCACGATGGTGAGACCGAAAATCAAAAACAAGCCAGAGAAAGAAAAAACAAATTAAAACAAGGACGCCAACATCGTGCTAGGCAGCGCAAGCAAGCATGGATCAGATATGAGTCAGATCTAGCTGAGTACGATAGAAGAAAATTAGAACAAGAAGTCGAAGAAAGACGCACGACAAATACACCCTACGACAGGATCAGAGAAGCACTAGAAGAACTTAGAGCAATCTCACATCCTAGTGAAAAACAGGAACAACTCCGGAACTATCTCCGGTCAATAGCCCTAAGGACGCACGACGGAAGAACCCGTTCAAAACTACCTGCCATATCGACATCTCATGCACAAGAAGATCAAAATCAAAGGAAGTCCGCTTTCGAGAGACTTGGTCCAAGTGGAAGTCACAACGGAGAAAGTAGAAGAGACCATAGTAAAAACTACCGAGTCGAACAACCAAGAAGAATCAGAAGCAAAGTACCCGTTCAGATAGCCACGCAGAACTACTCTCAACAAGACGACAGTTGGCAGGAAGGAGGTGGCGACTCATAATACAAAGAAGCCAGAGCGCACGATAGATTCCCCTGTTTTGCGAACAGGCTCGCTTCAATACGACTACCTCACAAGTTCAAGCCGTCCAACCACTCTAAGTATGATGGCAAGACCGAACCAAGGCAGTGACTCAGGATCTACTCGCAATCAATCGAACTAGCCGGAGGAGACGACGACATCAAGACCTTATTCTTCCCAATGGCCCTAGAAACCATGCCCCTCCAATGGTTCGACAAACTGAATCCAGGATCAATCAGAAATTGGGAGGACTTGCAAGGAGCTTTTTGTGAAAATTTTGCGAGTATCATTACACACCCAATCACCCACGTAGAGTTAAAAGGACTCAAGCAGAAAGGAGGCAAAAGTCTCATAAATTACTATCGACGATTTGGCAAACTACAAGCTCAAGTACATGACATCACCGAACGAGAAGTAATTGAAGCTTTTTCTCACGGAAACATGGCTAGGTGGCAATTTCAGGACTTCTGCCAAGAAAACCTGAGAAACAATGAAGAATTCAGACGCACGGTAGAAAGAATGATTACTACAGAGGAGAAGACACGAGAAAGGTTCCCGGATAGGAACAACCAAGACAACCCGGATAAGCGAAATCATCGAAATAATAGACATCAGGAAAGAAAGCGTGGACTAGACAACACCGTAGCGACAGCTGACAAAGCAAGGAAGTTTTCCAAACCCAGGAGGTATGACGACATTGAAAACATATAGTGCATCTGGCACTCTAAATCAAACCATACAATTAGAGAGTGCTACACCTTCAAAGATCGATACACGAGAAAAGATAGTAAGGGGAACAATAAAGAAAGCAATCAGAAAAAAGAAGAAGACAACCACGAAGACAAGGGATTCCAAAATTCTAGGGGGACAGTAGCAGTAATCTTTGCCGGGCTTCTAGATTCTAGAAGCAAACATCAAGAAAAGCTAGCGTTACGAACCATCATGGCAGCAGAACCGGCTACACTAAGATATCTCAATTGATCACAGTATCCAATCTAATTTTCAAGAGAAGACCAATGGACTAGCGTAGGAAACGTAGGCCATTACCCACTGGTTCTAGATCCTACCGGTATGACTGTCATAAAAGTACTAATCGATGGGGGAGCCAGACTCAACATTATTTTTTAGAAACTCTAAGGAAGATGGGACTACAACTCACCGGGATGATTACACCAACAAGCACGCCTTTTATGGCATAGTACCCGGCAAGGCAGCAATGCCACTTGGACAAATCACTCTACCAGTTACTTTTGGGACTCCCTCAAACTACCGTACAGAGTTCATCAAGTTTGAAGTTGTAGACTTCGATTCATCATATCATGCAATCCTCGGGCACCCAGCACTAGCAAAATTCATGGTAATACCACATTATCCATACCTATTGCTTAAGATGCTAGGGCCTAACGGTGTTCTTTCTCTATGAAGTGATTTGAAGCGTGCTTTTGACTGCGATGTTCAGGCAATCCAAATTGCAGCAAAAGCACAAACCACCAGTGGAAGAAAAGAGATAGCTACTATTGCCGCAGAAATAAGCCCAGAAGAACTAGAGATACCGGCTAAAAAGCCCTGCATCCTCGCACCACCAAAAGAAGTCGACGTCAAGTAAATTGACTTGGGCACTGGTGATCCCTCCAAAACGGTAACCATCAGCACCCACCTCTCGCCAAAATAGGAACCTGTGCTCACCAACTTTCTTTGGGACAACAAAGATATCTTTACCTGTAAGCCGACCGACATGCCAAGTGTCCCAAGGGAGTTGGCTAAGCATGGAATCGATGTCAACGAAGGCTCTAAGCCTATGAAGCAACGGCTACGATGGTTCTCACCCGACAAGAAGGCAGCAATTAAAAAAGAAATCACAAAGCTAATGGCAGCAGGATTCATCAGGGAAATCCTTCATCTAGATTGGCTAGCAAACCTAGTTCTAGTACAGAAAAAGAACACGGATGAGTGGCGCATGTGCGTTGACTACATAGATCTCAACAAGCACTACCCGAAAGATCTGTTTGGACTACCACGCATTGATCAGATAGTTGATTCAACAGCAGGATCTGCCCTATTATTCTTCCTTGATTGCTATTTAGGATATCACCAGATCGCATTAAAGGAATAAGACCAGAGTAAGACATCTTTTATCACTCCATTTGGTGCCTACTGCTACAAAACCATGTCATTTGGACTCAAGAATGCTGGTGCCACTTACCAAAGAGCTATCCAAATATGCCTTGGTGATCAGATTGGTGAAAATGTAGAGGCATACATGGATGACGTAGTAGTGAAGACAAAGAACCCGGATACACTAATTAAAGACTTAAAGCAAACCTTCGAAAACCTGAAAAGGTGGAGGTGGAAATTGAATCCAAACAAGTGTGTATTCGGAGTTCCATTAGGACAACTACTCGGATTCTTGGTCAGTCATCGGGGAATCGAAGCCAGCGCCAAGCAAATTCGAGCCATAACAGAGATGGGCCCTCCTCGAAGTGTCAAAGATGTGCAGAAACTAACAGGCTGCATGGTGGCCCTCAATCGTTTCATATCAAGACTCGGCAAAAAAGGGCTACCCTTCTTTAAACTACTAAAGAAGACAGACAAGTTCAAGTGGATAGAAGAAGCCGATGAAGCTTTCAAGAGACTTAAAGAATACCTCACCTCCTCGCCCGTCCTCACACCTCCAAAGAAAGACGAAGACATAATGTTGTATATTACGGCTACTTCTACTGTGATCAGCACAACAATAGTCATGGAACGAGAAGAAGAAGGGCGCGTATATAAGGTACAATGCCCCGTATACTACATTAGCGAAGTACTGTCAGAATAAAAAATCTGGTACCCGCATATGCAAAAACTACTCTATGCCCTACTAATCACTTCACGTAAGCTTCGCCACTATTTTGAAAGCCACAAGATTACCGTTGTGACAGATTTCCCACTCGAAGACATCCTACACAATAGAGACGCAATAGGGCGCATATCTAAGTGGGCAGTTGAACTTGGTGCTCTCAATATCGATTTCACCCCGCGGAAGGCAATTAAATCTCAAGCCCTGGCCGATTTTATTGCCGAGTGGATAGAAATCCAACAGCCTATGTCAAATACCATCCTTGATCATTGAAAGATGTACTTTGATGGATCACTCAAGCTAGGCGGAGCCAGTGCATGCGTTCTCCTCATTTCTTCAGACGGAAAATAGCTTAAGTATGTCCTTCAGATATTGTGGCAAGCTACAAACAATGAAGCAGAATATGAAGCCCTCATCCACGGACTCAAAGTAGCAATTACCCTCAGAATCAAGCGACTACTTGTATGTGGCAATTCGGCAGTAGTCATCAACCAAGTCAACAAGGATTGGGACTACACCAAAGAAAACATGGGCGCTTATTGTGCTGAAATAAGAAAGCTCAAAAAATATTTTCAAGGATTAGAAATTCTACATGTCCTGCGTGACTCCAATATTGCAGCAGACGTCCTCGCAAACTTGGATCAGACAAGGCGAAGGTCCCACCAGGTGTGTTCATAGAGGAGTTGTTAGCTCCATCTATCAAACAACCCGGCGAGATAACCCCTGAACTCTAAGTCAAAAGCGCAAAGATTTTGGTGGTCATAGCATCATGGACCCATGTCTTTATTGATTATATCAAAGAGAATAAGTTGTCAGTAGAAAAAGAAGAGGGTACCCGAGTTGTTCACAGAAGCAAGAACTGCGTCCTAGTAGGAGACAAGCTCTATAGAAGAGCCACATCATCAGGAGTACTCCTAAAATGTGTCTCATTCCAAAAAGGCAAAGAGATCTTAGACGAAATACACTCAGGTTGCTGTGGGAATCATACCGCTTCAAGAACACTAGTCGGCAAAGCATTCCACACTGGATTCTACTGGCCAACCGCTTTGAAAGATGCAGAAGAACTCATCAGAAAATGCAAAGGTTGTCAGATGTTCGCAAGACAAGCTCATGTACCAGCTCACAATCTCATCTGCATCCCACCCACTTAGCCTTTCTCCTGCTGGGGGCTGGATCAAGTCGGACCTCTCAAGAAAGCAAAGGGAGGCTTTGAGTACATCTTCATAGCAATTGACAAGTTCACAAAGTGGATTGAATACAAACCACTCGCAAAATACAGCGCAGCCAAAGCAGTCGAGTTCATCCAAGACATTATGCACCACTTCGGCATGCCCAATCGAATCATCATAGATTTGGGTTCTCCCTTCATAGCTATGGAATTCCAAAGTTGGGCACAGGATTGTGGTTTTGGCATAGATTACGCATCAGTCGCACATCCAGAGGCCAATAGACAGGTAGAAAGGGCTAATGGACTCATACTAGCCGAATAAAACCAAGATTATACGAAGAACTAGTGGACTATGGATCCAAATGGATTGAAGAATTACCCAAAGTAGTATGGGGACTACGAACTCAAGTAAGCAGAGCCACCGGATATTCACCTTTCTTCCTGGTTTACGGATCAGAAGTTGTATTACCTGCCGACTTGATCTGGACATCACCAAGAATAGAACAATATGATAAAGGAGAAGCAGAACACACCCGAAGATTAGAACTCGACAATACAAAAGAAGTCAGAGTAAATGCTACCCTTCAATCAGCAAGATACCTCCAAGGTTTAAGACGCCACTACAACAAGAGTACCTAGCCTCGATCACTCCAAATCAGAGACTTAGTGCTAAGAAGAATACAAAAAACTGACAGACGCCATAAACTACTCAGTCCATGGGAAGGTCCTTTTATTGTCACAAAAGTCACCGGACCAAGCACATACAAGTTGATAACTGAAGACAGAAAAGAAGTCAACAATACATGGCACATCAGCCAACTAAGAAGATTCTATGTGTGAAAACAACTCAAGGAAGAATATATATACAAGCCACAAGAGATCAACATTCAAGATCAATAGAGATGATGTTCCTTGGCAACACATGTATTATTATGGTTTTCATTCAAGATCAATAAAGATGATGTTCATCGACAACATGTCCTATTATGGCTTTCCCTGAGTTGATTTCATGAACCAAAAAGCAACACGGCTAATAATATGCCTGAGCATACCGGCCGAGAGCAAAAAAGCTGAAAAGATGCTTGAGCCCGCTGATGAGGGTAGCTAACAAGCTAACACCCAAACCAAAAAGCAACATGGCTAATAATATGCCTGAGCATACCGACCGAGAGCAAAAAAGCTAAAAAGATGCTTGAGCCCGCCAATGAGGGTAGCTAACAAGCTAACACCCAAACCAAAAAGCAACACGGCTAATAATATGCCTGAGCATACCGGCCAAGAGCAAAAAAGCTAAAAAGATGCTTGAGCCCGCGATGAGGGTAGCTAACAAGCTAACACCCGAACCAAAAAGCAACATGGCTAATAATATGCCTGAGCATACCGGCCGAGAGCAAAAAAGCTAAAAAGATGCTTGAGCCCGCCGATGAGGGTAGCTAACAAGCTAACACCCGAACCAAAAAGTAACACGGCTAATAATATGCTTGAGCATACCAGCCGAGAGCAAAAAAGCTAAAAAGATGCTTGAGCCCACCGATGAGGGTAGCTAACAAGCTAACACCCGAACCAAAAAGCAACATGGCTAATAATATGCTTGAGCATACCGGTCGAGAGCAAAAGAGCTGAAAAGACGCTTGAGCCCGCTGATGAGGATAGCTAATAAGCTAACACCCGAACCAAAAAGCAAAATGGCTAATAGTATGCCTGAGCATTCCAGCCGAGAGCAAAAGAGCTCAAAAGATGCTTGAGCCCGCCGATGAGGGTAGCTAATAAGCTAACACCCGCTAGTCCTAAGACTTTCCAGTACCAACAAGATCAAGAAAGGTTGTCAACACAACAATCTACATATACCGAGTTGTTTACATGGTGCAGATGAAAGCCAGACAAGCACTCGATGAAACAAGAAAGTTTATTAAGACAACAATCTACATATACCGAGTTGTTTACATGGCATAGACGAAAGCCAGAAAAGCAATCGACAGATCAAGAAAGTTTGTCAAGACAACGATCTACACATACCGAGTTGTTCACCCAGCATAGACGAAAGCCAGACAAACGACTACCAGGAAAATGCTGATCACTTGGACAACTCATTCAAAGAATAAACAAGGAGTTCAGGCAAAGAAGACGTCGACAAAAATAAAGAATCTCTATTCAAAAAGAAGTATAGTGTTCTATTACAGAAGCTGGAGTACAAAGGTCAATTATATCAAGCATTGTCATCAGGAGAAGAAATATCAATGTTAAGATTATCTACAATCTTCCTGGCCAAATCTTCGACCTCAGGCTCCAACTTCTCAACAGCATCCAGATACTCTTGACTCTCGGCCTCATCAGCAACCTTGGACAAGGGAAACTCCTGTGGCAGAACCGCCTAATATAATGCCTCATAGGAGTGCTTGTCTTCCATCAGACACTAAGCACTCGAGGGAGAACACTAGATTACTCAGTTCCGTCGGACACACCCCAGGGGAGAACCCGAAAATCCACATTTTTGCCATCAGGATCACAAATGAGAGAATAAACCTTACATCATTCGTAATCATTTCTTACATCACTTTTAATACAACATCAGAGTATAATATTTATTAATATAACAGCGGAATGAAATCATGTTATCAGAGTTATAAACAATTTAATTGAACAGCGGAATAGAAACATGTGAACAGAGTTACAGCGGAAATAAACATCTATTAATGACATGATGAAGTATTGATATATAGACTATGGCAATAGATTATGAAACTTTCATTTATAAAAGCATTTGGTGAGAGTTATAAATAGCAACTACGATCGCAGCGTAAAGGAAATCCTCTCTGAGCCCACCAGGAGGAAATCCACACACAAAGGTCAGCTCAAGCCTCCACCTGTTACCTGCAATAGGGGGAATAAAACCCTGAGTACTCAATTGTACTCAGCAAGACTTACCTGATCGGAGAAAAGAAAAGCCTCCAAGGATATGCAAAGCTATTTGGTTTGTGGGTTCATTGCATTTGCAGGAAGCATTACTAAACGTGCGTCCTTATAGTCGATTTTTATTAAAAGCCGCATTGGTTCATTAACTAACCATTCTATATAAGCACCTGTGCTACTTTCAAGCAGGTGGTAAGCAATCAAAATTTCCTTTGTCCACCTTTCATCTTTCAGTTCTTACTACGATGCTAAACCGTAGACAAGCCGTACCGGATAGCCTGGCGATTCGCGAATCAATGCCCCCAGCTGGGTACCCCGAAAACACACGCCCCGCTTGTACCCCAGGCACAAGCAGGACCAACCCATCACTCTCCTATCCCAGGTGTCCAGGTCCCCGTCCAAACTGGGACTCCAAGCCCCCGCCCCTGAGTCCTAGACTCAGGGTGGCGCAAGGACCTCCTCCACCAAAAACAAACCCTGACAGTCGGTCCGGAAAGAGCCGGATCCGCGACAAGAGAGCAACAAGCTTTCCAAGCGCCCATACACAAGTATGTGCTCGGGATAATAAGTTTGTGACCTACCTAGAGTCATATGCACGATCAGTCCTTAATCGACCAGACAGGGAGAAATGGTGTAACCAAGCTATGACCCGCCTCCGCGGCGACACAACTTCTTACACCCACCAATACCCAAACCATATCCCTGCCCGGTCACCATTTTCATATTTTCCAAGTGATAGTAATCCAATAATATATTTCCTATCTCTCGTGAGTGACAGGCAATCACTCGACTTCTACCGGAGTCCTGTAGCATAGCAATCTACACGATCCTGTCATACTAGTAAGACTCATAGGATAAAGATATATATGCAAGTGGGTTTCATTCAACTCCTTAAAACTTAATGCACATATATAATTTAAACTGCAGAAAAGTAGGGGTTATGCACCGGGGCTTGCTTGGGTAAAATATAATCAGAAGTTAGCTTTCCATCATGGCGACATGATCTCCAAAAGCACCATTCCTCCAGCAACTCCCTATGACTCCATGATCCACCGACGTCCCTATTATGATATGCAAGGTAATGCCATGCAAAGATATAATTAATTGACTACAATCGTGACTTGTATAATACGACGTACGCCTCTCGAGTTAACGGGCTAGTTCTAACGACGACCGTACTTAGGCTACATATACACGTTGTCGGATAAGACGCTATTTCTCACAATTCTTTTAGTTATATAAACCAAGGTGTTTCTTTATTCGCAATAGGACATTATTATTTAATTAGCAACTAGTTATTTCGGAGCTACAAAAATTTCGGTGAGTAACTACTACTGCTAGGAGTCTACTATACAAATTTCAGATTCAACAATATTACCAATTTACCATACCAATTCCTACAAGTTCACCTTCTCGTAATATTAGTATTAATTATCTCTAATTAATTATATAGCTTCCTAAGAACATTACCCACTATGCGAACAAATCATACTAGCAGGTAGATCATGATTTCAGGAGACTAACAAAACTAGTTTTATCATTTTTGGACAACTACACAATTTTATATTAATCTTGCAAGCTTATCTCTGAAACTAATTAACAAATACTTTGGAAAACAAAAAGGACCAGCGCTTGGCCTGGCCCACAGACACGCACGTGGCCCAGGCAAGAGTGGCGCTCGACCGGCCCAGCAAGAAAGCAACCAGCCGGTAGCACCAGCCGGCCCAGCACAAACGGCGGCCCAGTAGAGCAGCCCACGACCGGCCAGCGGGGCAGCGGCCCAATCAGCCGACCGTGGCCCAGGCGGGGCACAGCGCTCACGGCCCAGTCGCGCGGCCTGCCAGGACGTGGCAACGGTGCGGCGGCCAGCGGCAGCCATCCCAGCAACCGTGCGCGGCAATAGGCTGGCCCAAACGGCCAAGCCCACAGACTCGATGCGTATTTTGCAAAAAGAGCCCTGCACTATTCCCTATTCGCTCCGAGATCCACAATCACTATTCATTCGAGTCATGTATTTGCAAATGAAACCCTGTATAAAACTGCGTCTTGGAGTTATACCCTCTTCTACCTTCTCCAAGCAGAGCACGGCATGGGGAGGGGCACGGCGGTCCGGCCGCACGCGCAGCACGGCGAAGACCCGGCAGGAGACCGTGGCACAGACGACGGCGCAACACGGGAGTGCGGGGCACGGAAGGCGAGGTGGTGCAGCACTGGCTGGGCATCTCCGGGTGTGGGCTCCAGCGAGGCTCTACAGCAGCGGACCAGCGCGTGACATGGCGGCCACGCATGGCGGTGGAGAGGCCCGCGACAGACGTGGAGCGGCACGGGCCTAGGGAAGCGGATGCGAGGCGACGCCACGCGCGGGGGTGATGGCTCGGGAAGACGCAGCGATGGTGGTCCGGTTGAGCAGGCAAACCAAGAGAGAGCGGGGAGGGTGAGCCGAAGCTAGGACCGCGGTCCAGCGAGGGTGCGGGAACTCGCCGTGGGGAGGAAGAGGAGTGGCGCCGGTGCTTCATGGCCCTGGCACGCGGCCGAGGTGGAGCAAGGCGCTGCGGAGCTTGAACGGTGGGGCAGCGCGGGACCAAGGGGGCAAGCAGGAGAGATGGCGCTGCTGGCACAAGCAGCGGGGATGCGGCCACGCCTGGCACGGGCGCGCTGCGCGTGGAGCTGCTGGTGCCACGCGGGACCGCGGGGATGCCAGCGCGCGGCGGCTCGGCGTGGTGCTGCGCTCGGCGTGGCCCTGTGCGGTGGCGTGGGGAGCCGGATGAAAGCGCGTGCGGGCAAGCCGAGGGAGGTGAAGGAAACAAGGATTGACCGACGAACATGGCAGTAGAAATAGAAAATGAAGTGGACAGTGTCACGAGGTTCGGCCGAACATGGTAGACACACAGAGACAGATAAGACCGAGCCAGCAGAAAACAAGCGCGTGAGGGAAAAAAAACGACGCGCCAGGCAGTGGCGGAGCTCGCCTCCAAAGCAAACGGGCCCGGGCCATTTCACAAGTCAGTGACAAAGAAGCAGCGAGCACTCAAACATGTGTGGCAGTGAAGAAAATAGGGAGTGTAGACTTTTACTATTAGCTAGTGATCACGTGGACAAAATTTCTACACACTGCACGTAGCAAGGGGGGGTCCATCATCCTTTCAAGTGCAGTGCAGGGAATTGATCTTTGATCCTTTCCAGGTGCATGCACGGTAGTTCGGCTCAGCAGGCAGAGATAGAGAAATTGCAGCGCTCACGAGCTGTGTTTTAGAACATGAGGAGCAGAGACAAGACAAAGACCAGACAAGGTTGCTTACACGTCCTTTATTTAAAGTTGCTGCCGTAACGTGGGTGTATATATATATATATATATATATATATATATATATATATATATATATATATATATATATATATATATATATAACGGTTTACTACTTTAGTCAATTTGCAACGTCTAGGCACAGGAAAATTTCAGCAAGCTCGAATTTGAATTTGATTCTGAAGCTATATATATCTATGTATATCGTTCTATTTACTAATGGATTTTATTTTATTTATAAACGTTGCTTTTCATGCTTAATCTAATAGAACGAACCGTTCGTTATCGATTGGCTAGAATTGTCGTTCAATATTCCTAAATATTTCTACGCACTGCGTACTTTAACTTGGGCGTTGATTCGAGTCCACAGAACTGGGTCACCGGATTCACGTATCGCGTCGAATACGTTTTAAATCAAAAATCCGAGAAACTCGTTTCGAAAACTTTACTAAGGCCAAAAATTGCGGCGCTAAAAAGGATCGTAACACCGGGGTGTTACAACCAACCCCCCTTAAAAAGAATCTCGTCCCGAGATTCGAAACTGGAAGCAGAAAAGGGGAAACGCGATTATATTCCGTAGATCAGGGCTTACACTAAAGATTACATGACTTCGAATACTAAACCACACGGAGATCTAGGGATACATGGTTAGGAGCAACTTGATACAACTGAGACTTAATCTAGAAGTCGAGATAGACGAGGACAATGGAGAAACAACAAGATAATGATTATCCAAAACATGGCGTAGCACCAATAAATCCAAAAACAGTCGTCTGAGAAGTAAAACATCGTGAACCCTAAGATTGACTACCCAAAAAGGGAACTTGAACTTCTTCGACGAATCAGATCCTTCCTTCTTCTCAGATCACACTATCACCTCAGACTGTCGAACCTTGCTTCACAATGATAACTGGATTTCGTAGCTCTACGATGAACGCGAGGGGAATGGGATGAAGAAGAAGAGCAAGGACCAAGGGTATCTTATATAGGTGGATGGAGAGGGGAAAGCAACACACTGGAGGCAGATGCGGCGGGGATGGGAGACATAGACGGTGCATGCTGTGGAGATCAGGTTGGGGACATGGTGTGCTTCCTGCGCGAGCGATGGAGGGGGAAATAAAGGAGAGTAGAGGAGGTCCGCTCGACGAGGCAGGCGTGCGGACGGTCATGTCCACAAAAAGAAGAACGAAAGGAAGGGGAAATGGGGGGGGGTCTGGTATGGGGAACAACGGTGCGGGGTAGAGAGCTGACCGAACGCCAGGAAAAGGAAAAGCGCACAGTGCACAAGGACACCGAGTGTGGCCCAATGCTGCGGCCACGCGAGAATGGGAAGCTAAAGGGCCCAACATAGACGGCGTTCGCAGGGCACACAGCGAAATGATCCAACATGCATAGATGTCAACTAAGCACAAGGCTTTGGACAAGACGTCCACTCAGACTTTTACGACTACTCCCGACTATCCACTGCTAACCTTCCTCGACCACATCCGTCTTTTCTATAAACCCAGATCATGTCATACTTTCTTTCTCCAAACCATCTCCTGTTTACCTTGAAAGACACTTTTGCATCCCTATTATGGATTTCCCGTTTGAACACCCGAACAATTTCAAGGAGAAAACTTTAAAACGAAACGGTACAGCGGTGTAACTTGGTAAAGGTACTTGGTTAACAACCTCGATACCAGCGCGTGCCGAGCAGCGTCACATGTGGCAGCTGTTCCACACGGAGCCCTCGGTTTCGTCGTGGCACCATAAGCTTTTAACCAGGCAACTATCACCAACTTACACGCCATGAAGGCAGTGGGGTCATAGACCACAGAGTAAGGGGAGTATTGCAAGGGAAAATTCAAACAACAAAAGTTTCCCTCCACAACAAGGGACAAGGAATTCAAATCCAACGACGGATTTGTTTTAAAAAAGATTTAAGTGTTCTGTTGGGACATCCATAATTAATCGATACAGTGTCCAATAACATCCAATTATGGCAGATCTACTTGGCATCTGAATGGCAACTTCTCTTGTAACTCACTTAACATCGCCCTTGAAAACTTGGAGCACGTCTAACGAGACTTTAAATTAAATGAATGCAATAAACACAGCGAAATAATTAAAATGCATGTTCCAACGAGCTTACACGGGTACAACGTACAAGCATTTAGGCTCCAATCACGACATAGCATTCACCTACGGTCGGACGATCTCAACAACTACGGACAAACAACAATGGCAAGAATACAATACCGAGGGACAGCGACGAACTACACTACTACTACGGATACAGCATCCCAAGGCAACTAATCTACATCTTTGCGAGGCAACGGCTGAGTGAGAGGAATCAAGGGTTCTTCTTCTGACACTTCCGAGGGTGGAGGTGCGGGCGGTGCTATAACACCAGTTCTTCTTCTTTCTGGCAGGGGGATAGGGATCCCTTCCAAGATTGGGGCATCCTGCCTTTCAGTAGCCAGCGTCCTCCGCTCGGCCCTGGTGACAAGATAGGCCACCCGCAGCTGATGAACATGCCAATCTTCGGCCTCCTTCAGAGCTTCCGACATGGCAGTCTCCTGGCTCTCCGCAGCTGCAGCACTGGCATGCGCTTCGGCAAGCTGCACCTAGAGCATCCGGTTGAAGATCTCGGCTTCCTCGGCGCGCCGAAGGCACACCCTTAGCTCCAAGGCTTGACGATCGTACTGCTCATCTAGAGCGAGTAGGTACGTGGTCAAGTGCACCATGGTGGGACTATCCTCTTGCACATCTCGTCCTTGCAAAGCCTCCATGCGAGCCTTCCATGCTCGCCGATTCTTGTCCAAAGGAGGAAAGAACCGCATGGGGGTTCAGGCAATGGGCTCCTCATAGATCTAGCAGAGGTACCGCAAGGCTTTGCGGGCCACAACCTGGTAGGTGTCGATGAAGCGAAACCCGGTTGCGGTCACACTCCAGGCTTCAGTGATGTCAGGAAACTCTTCACTCTTCCCGATGTAGACGGTAACCTCACACCGCTCGGTGCCATGCTCCTCATACTCACGGCCCTCATACTCGGGGCGATCATTGACTCCGAGCTTTTGCAGGGTGGCATGCAGGATTCTAGGAAAACCCTCAACATTCAGGCAGTAGGTACTGACCCAGGCTCCTGCCATCATTGGCGGTGGTTGCAAGGAAGGCTGAGCAAAAAGCTGGCTCAAAGGAAAAGCTAAGCGAGCTAAAGTGCACCGAGTGGTGGTACCAATGGCTAAGTCAGGCTCTACTTATAAAGGCGGAGCGTTTAGTGGTCCTGGCACGGTTCACCAGGGTTCTCGCGCGATATCACTACGACGGATCGACCAAATTCCACGAGTTCGAGGCGAGCGATGTGCGATGCCATTACTAACTAGTACGACTGCAGGGCAAGGGTGCGACAAGAGCGCAAAAAGGGGTATGGGAAGATGTGGGTCACGACCGGTGTGAACCACGGGCGAACACGAAACACAAAGCCACAGTTCAGACCTAACTCTAGAATAGGACGAGTCAGTCGTGCACAATACGACACACGGGACACCTATGGGTGGCGTATCTGTAAGTAATACGAGTACTACAATGCATAGGCATGATATGCATGAATGCACGTCCTATATGTCCTTTCACTATTGCCACATATAGGGCAATCGTTCTCAGAATTTTGGCACATCGTTCTCTCCCTGTAACTAGTCGATACTATCGAACTATGCTCGAGTTAGTGTACCTGCAGAAAACTTGATCAAGCCTACCTAAGTCAGCAGAGTGCCATCTATCCTGGTGAAAGCTCTAGTTTGGTTTTGGTTAATTGATGAAACCCTAAGTGCTAACCTAGTTTATCAAAGTGATTATGAGATAGGTAGCACTACTCCAAGTAATGAAGCAATGACGAAGATCATGACAAAGGTGATAGCATGGTGATGATCAAATGCTTGAACTTGGAAAAGAAGAAAGAGAAAAACAAAAGGCTCAAGGCAAAGGTATAAAATGTAGGAGCTATTTTGTTTTAGTGATCAAGACACTTAGTGAGTGTGATCACATTTAGGATAGATAGCCGTACTATTAAGAGGAGTGAAACTCGTATCGGAATGCGGTTATCAAAGTGCCACTAGATGCTCTAACTCATTGCATATGCATTTAGGATCTAGTGGAGTGCTAACACCCTTGAAAATATTTGTGAAAATATGCTAACACATTTCGGCGCTTTTGGAAAAATGAAATGTCTATTTTCTATTGCGCCAGATGCAAAATTCTTGGTGGTTGGCACAGTTGAGCAAGGGTGAAGAAGTTAGAGTTGAAATGGAGTTGGTCGAAATGATGCTGGCGTCGGTCTACTGACCGGACGCTGGGTCACTCAGCGACTGGACGCTGAAAGGCTGCGTCCGGTCGAGCTGTCAGACGGCACAGTCGCTAGGGTTGAGCGCCGGACGCTGGTCTGCGTCCGGTCAAGGTGGACTAGACGTGTCCGGTCGAAAAAACATGCCTCAGGGAGCTTACTGGAAATGACCAGACGCTGGGGCTTCAGCGTCCGATCAGTTTTACCGGAGCATCCGGTCAGCTTCGTAGCCATTGAAATCTGACGAACAGCGTTTGAAGCCGGTGACGCGTGGCGTCCATCGGGCGACCGGACGCTGAGGGCCAGCGTCCGGTCAGTATGACCGGAGTGTCCGGTCAGAGCGTGTTTTGCCCAGTGAAGGGGTATAACGGCTCTATTTGATGGGGGGCTCTATTTATAGCCCCATGGCCGGCTCAAAGGATAACTCTTGCACATTTTCATTAACATAGCATCCTTGTGAGCTTAGCCAAAGCCCTCCCACTCATCTCCATCATTGATCCATCATCATTGTGAGATTGGGAGAGAATCCAAGTGCATTGCTTGAGTGATTGCATCTAGAGGCACTTGGTATTCGTGTTGCGCTGCGGATTTCGCTTGTTTCTCTTGGTGGTTGCCACCACCTAGACGGTTGGAGCAGCGGTGGAGGATCGGCACAAGTTGGTGATTGTTCGTGGCCGTCTCTGGTGATTGTAAGGGGAGTTGTACCTTCCCCGGCGGAGTGTCGAAAGGTAACTCTAGTAAATTGCTCGTGTCATTGAGTTACCTCACTTGTGGGTCGGTTCTTGCGGTGTCCAATCGTGTGGATGAGGTTTGTGAAACACCTCTTAGCCGCCGAACCACCAAGTGTTGGTCGACACAACGGGGACTAGCGTGTTGGCAAACACGTGAACCTTGGGAGAAAAATCGATTATCTCTTGTCATTTGATTCTTCCGGTGATTGGCTATATATTCATCTTGTGATTGGTTCATCCCCTACACGTCGGTATAATCACTCTACTCACTCATTTACATTCTTGCAAACTAGTTGATACAAGCTCTTTAGTGTAATTAGAATTGAGAGCTTGCTTTATTATTTACATTCATCTAGTTGAGCTCTTTAGAGTAGCAAGGTTGAGAGCTCTTAGTGAGTAATTATATAGCTAGTTTGTGTGCCTAAGTATTCATTGCAACTAGAATTGTTGGATAGGTGGCTTGCAACCCTTGTAGAGCTAGAGCAAGTTTGCATTACGCTATTTGTCATACTAATCAAATTGCTCTAGTTGATTTGTAGATTTTTAAATAGGCTATTCACCCCCCCTCTAGCCATATTAGGACCTTTCAAGTGGTATCGGAGCCATGGTCACCATTTGATTGAAGGCTTAACAACCTCGGTGTCAAATTATGGCTCAAGTTGTGTTCAACCATGTGGGGGGCAAACCACCATTCTTTGATGGCACAAGCTTTGATTATTGGAAGAGAAAGATAAGTGTGTATCTTGGTTCAATCAATGATCAAGTATGGGATGTAACCAAGAATGATTATGCTATCATTAATCCTGACAATCCCACCAACCAAGATAAGTCTAACAAGCAATGCAATACAATGGCTCTCAACACCCTATACAATGCCCTTGATCCAAAGGTGTTTGAGCAAATCAAGGATTGTGAAAGAGCAAATGAAGTGTGGAGGAGATTGGAGGAAACCTATGAGGGCACACCGGAGGTGAAGAGTGCTAAGTTATATATTCTCAAGGACAAGTTGATAGGTTTCAAGATGAAAGATGATGAGAGCATACCGGAGATGTTCCATCGCTTGCAAGTCATTGTCAATGTTTTGAAGGCTTTGGGAGAAAAGATCAAGAATGATGATGTCTCTCATCGGTTCTTGATGAGTCTACCTCCAAGGTTTGAAATGTTGAGAATGCTAATCATAAGAGGAGGATTAAAGGAGATCACCCCCAACCAAGTACTAGGTGAAGTCATGACACAAGAGACATACCGTGTGGAAAGGGAGGGGGATGACAAGGAGGACAAGAAGGAAGATGAGGACAAGAAGAAGAAGAGTGTAGCATTCAAGGCTAGCTCATCATCATACAAGAACAAGGGCAAGTCAAAGAAAGAGTCAAGTGATGATGAGGATCTTAGTGATATTGATGATGAAGCTATGGCTCTCTTTGTGCGCAAGATGGGCAAGTTCATGAAGAAGAAAGGCTATGGTGCAAGAAAAAGAAGAGATCATACCAAGAGCAAAGAATATGTGAGAAGATGCTATAATTGCAAGAGTCCCGATCATGTGGTAGCCAATTGTCCTTACAATAGTGACAATGATGAAGATGAGAAGAACAAACACAAGAAGGACAAGAAAGAAAAGAAGGAGAAGAGGGAGAAGAGGATGACCTTTCAAAACAAGAAGAAGGGTGGAGGCTATGTGGTCACTTGGGATAGTGATGGCTCATCGGATAGTGATGACTCTAGTGATGATGGCAAGAAATCAATCAAGAAAGCACTAGCAAGCATCACCATCAACGACAAACCCTCCATCTTCGACACTCCATCAACATGCCTCATGGCTAAGCCTACCAAGGTAAAATATGATGAGAGTGATGATGATGAAAGTGATTCTTGTAGGAGTGATGATGAAGATGAGGAGTACTCCAAGGAGGAGCTCATGGACATGTGTGAGCAAGTGCACGCTTGCAATGAGATGAAGAGAAAGGAGTGCAAAGAATTGCGCAAGAGAGTAAAATTTCTTGAGCAATCCTTTGATGAGCTCAATGCCTCTCATGTGGGGCTAGTGGATGCCCATGAAAAACTTGGCAAAGCTCACTCTAAGCTTGAAAAGGCTCACTCCTCTCTCATTGAGCAAGTCAAGAAGGAGGAAGCCAAGAAGGAGCAAGTGATAGTAACATGTGATGTGGGACTAACATGTGATCTTATTAATGAATCTTTTCATGAATCCATTATTGTTGCTCCCACTAACACTTCTTGTAGCACAACCATTACCACTCCACCTATGAATGATACATCACTAATGGTGGAAAATGAAACCCTCAAGAAGGAGGTGAATGAGCTCACTCATGCCTTAGGCAATGCCTATGGTGGAGATGCCCGCTTGCTAAAGTGCTTGGGTAGCCAAAGGTTTTCTCTCAACAAAGAGGGATTAGGCTATACCCCCAAGAAAGGCAAGACGGCCTTTGTCACTCCCAAAGCTAGCTTTGTGAAGGGCAATGGTCGGTTTTGCAATAGATGCAAGCAAGTTGGGCATGTAGAGCAATATTGCAAAACTAACAAGAACAAGCTTCCTAATGTATCCTCAATCAAATTTGATTCTTGTTACATGCTTTATAAGGGTGACAAACGTGTGAAGGCTAAGTTCATTGGTACACCAATTGTGGGCCCAAAGAAGAAGGCCATTTGGGTACCAAAGTCCTTGGTGACTAACCTACAAGGACCCAAGCAAGTTTGGGTACCTAAAAAGAATTGATCTTCTTTTGTAGGTAAATTATAAAGCCAGAGGAAAGCATTGGGTGCTTGATAGTGGGTGCACACAACACATGACCGGTGATTCAAGAATGTTCAATTCAATCAATGAAAGCAAGAGCAATGGGATTGATAGTATCACATTTGGTGACAATGGCAAAGGCAAGGTCAAAGGGCTTGGTAAGATTGCAATATCCAATGACTTGAGCATTTCCAATGTGCTACTAGTAGAGAGCTTGAACTTCAACTTATTATCGGTAGCTCAATTGTGTGATCTTGGTTTCAAGTGCATATTTGGTGTGGATGATGTAGAGATCATAAGTGTAGATGGCTCTAACTTGATATTCAAAGGATTTAGATATGAGAATCTATACTTGGTTGATTTTAATGCTAGAGAAGCTCAATTGTCAACATGTTTGATCACTAAGTCTAGTATGGGTTGGTTATGGCATAGAAGGCTTGGTCATATTGGAATGAAACAATTGAACAAATTGATTAAGCATGACTTAGTTAGAGGCTTGAAAGATATCACATTTGAGAAGGATAATCTATGTAGTGCATGTTAAGCCAAAAAGCAAGATGGTAATACACATCCTAAGAAGAGCATAATGAGCACATCTAAGGCATTTGAGTTGATGCACATGGACTTATTTGGACCAACCACATACACTAGCATTGGTGGAAACAAGTATGGATTTGTGATTGTGGATGATTTCACTAGATACACATGGGTGTTCTTTCTTGTTGATAAGAGTGATGTGTTTGCAACATTCAAATCATTTGTCAAAGGCATTCACAATGAGTTTGAAACCACAATCAAGAAAGTTAGAAGTGACAATGGTAGTGAATTCAAGAACACTAAAGTAGATGAGTTATGTGATGAATTTGGAATTAGACATCAATTCTCGGCCAAATATACTCCTCAATCAAATGGGCTAGTTGAAAGAAAGAATAGAACCTTGATTGATATGGCAAGATCAATGTTGAGTGAGTATAATGTGAGTCATTCATTTTGGGCCGAAGCAATCAACACGGCTTGCTACTATAGCAACCGACTCTATTGTCACCCCATGATGGAGAAGACACCCTATGAGCTCTTGAATGAAAGAAAGCCCAACATAGCATACTTTTGAGTTTTTGGATGTAAATGCTATATATTGAAGAAAGGCACTAGATTGAGCAAGTTTGAAAAGAAATGTGATGAAGGCTTCTTGCTTGGTTACTCCACTACTAGCAAGGCTTATAGAGTTTGGAATTTGGCTAGTGGTACTCTTGAGGAGGTTCATGATGTGGAATTTGATGAAACAAATGGTTCCCAAGAGGAAGATGAGAATCTAGAGGATGTAAGAGGCACTCAATTGGTCAATGCAATGAAGAATATGGACATTGGTGATATAAGGCCTAGAGAGGTGATTGATATTGAAGATGACAAGTATCAAGTGCTCTCTAACTCAAATGTGCAAGCTAGTGTTTCTCATGATCAAATCCAAGCAAGCACTAGTAATGGCAATGTGCAAGATCAACAAATGGCTAGTTCATCATCTCAACCAAGTGATCAATCAAATGCTAGCAATCAAGTGCAAGTGCTTCAACCAACCAATGTTGCAAGAGATCATCCATTGGACACCATCATTGGTGATATTTCAAGAGGTGTGCAAACAAGATCAATATTGGCATCATTTTGTGAGCACTTCTCATTTGTGTCATCCATTGCGCCTAAGAAGATAGATGAAGCTTTGAATGATGTTGATTGAGTCAATGCTATGCATGAAGAGCTAAACAACTTCACAAGAAACCAAGTATGGGAGTTAGTTGAGAGGCCTAAAGGTCATAATGTGATTGGAACCAAGTGGGTCTTTCGGAACAAGCAAGATCAAGATGGGATAGTGATAAGGAACAAAGCAAGATTAGTGGCTCAAGGTTATACTCAAGTTGAAGGTCTTGACTTTGGAGAAACATATGCCCCGGTTGTAAGATTGGAAGCAATTAGGATCTTGCTAGCTTATGCATGTGCCCACAACATTAAGTTGTACCAAATGGATGTGAAAAATGCATTTCTCAATGGGTACATCAATGAGCTTGTGTATGTTGAGCAACCTCCCGGTTTTGAAGGTAAAAAGAAACCCAACCATGTTTACAAGTTGAGAAAGGCTTTGTATGGATTGAAACAAGCACCAAGAGCATGGTATGAGAGATTGAGGGATTTCCTACTCTCTAAGGGATTCAAGATGGGAAAGGTTGACACCACTCTCTTCACCAAGAAACTTGGAAATGATTTGTTTGTCATGCAAATCTATGTGGATGATATCATCTTTGAATCAACAAATCAAGAATTTTGTGAGGAGTTTGGCAAGATGATGGCAAGTGAGTTTGAGATGTCTATGATTGGAGAACTTAGTTACTTCCTTGGTCTTCAAATCAAGCAAATGAAGAATGGCACATTTGTGAGTCAAGGCAAGTATATCAAGGACATGCTCAAGAAGTTTGAAATGGATGAGAGCAAAGCTATTAGTACACCAATGGGGACAAGTGGAAGCTTAGATAGTGATGCTAGTGGCAACTTGGTGGATCAAAAGATGTATCGGTCTATGATTGGAAGTCTACTCTATGTGACCGCATCAAGACCGGATGTGATGTTTAGTGTATGCATGTGTGCTAGATTTCAAGCCTCACCAAGAGAAAGTCATTTGAAGGCAACAAAGAGAATATTGAGGTACTTGAAGCATACACAACATGTTAGATTATGGTATCCCAAAGGAGCAAGATTTGAGTTGATTGGATATTCGGATTCCGATTATGCGGGATGCAAAGTTGAGAGAAAGAGCACATTGGGCACATGTCAACTATTGGGAAGATCACTTGTGTCTTGGTCATCAAAGAAGCAAAATAGTGTAGCACTTTCAACTGCCGAAGCGGAGTATATTTCGGCCGGTAGTTGTTGTGCTCAATTACTTTGTATGAAGGCTACTTTGAGTGACTTTGGAATCAAGTTCAAGCAAGTGCCTTTGCTATGTGACAATGAAAGTGCCGTCAAGCTCACCAACAACCCGATTCGACACTCAAGAACAAAGCATATTGATGTCCGCCATCATTTCATAAGAGATCACCAACAAAAAGGGGACATTTGCATAGAGAGTGTGGGCACCGAAGATCAACTTGCCGACATATTCACCAAGCCACTTGATGAAAAGAGGTTTTGCAAGCTAAGGAATGAATTGAACATACTTGACTTCTCCAATATGTGTTGATGCACCCCCAATATATGACATGCCTCTCCTTCGAGCAAAGCAAGGCAAAGTTGATTGACATGTCATCCATTCATTACTAAGGACTTGTTTAGTGCATCTAGTCATTCCTATCATGTCCTAGGCTCATTCATGAAAATCAAATGAATTTGATGCTTATATGGTACCACTATTGCTTGTATGTTTGAAATGATCTAGTGGTAGCATATGACATGTTTGTGAGCTTGTAAACCTAGTGTTTGATTTAGAAAATGAGCTATAAGTGTTTAACTCAACATGGTACAAGATAACCCTTATTTGGAGGTGTGAAGAAGCTTGTCCTTGGATCAAACCGAGTTAAATATCTTTTGCAAGTAATCTAGATTAAACCAAAATTGAGAAAATTATCCTTATTTCACATGGTTTCACCCCAACCTATCCATAATTTAAGCTCACCTTTTGTGCTAATTGTTGACAAAGGGGGAGAGAAACAAAGATATGAGTGATAGGGGAGCATTGGACATAAGGGGAGAGATATGCTAAAGGAAAGGGATCAATTAAAATTTTGAGCACACAAGTAGGGGGAGCAAGCTCATAAACTTGTATGATGCATTTGAATGAACATTTCATATATTTGCTCGCATGGTACAAATTCTAAGTTTCAACATCCATGCTTGTGTGGTGTATGCTAGTTATAGGTTTGAATGATGAAATGAAAAACTAGCATGCATAGGCTAAAAGTAACTAGACTCATGCTCACATTATGAAAACTAGACCCTTACCTTTAATGTTGATCTCATAGGGTATTTTAGTTTTTGTGTATGTCTAGTTACTAATGATGCTAAGGATGGTATATTGGTGCACTCTGATTGGTATCACGCTTCAAAGGTCCATCTCTTATACCTTAGCATCACTTGGTAGAAATTGACTCCTATATTTCCTATCTAAGCATATGTGCAAGCTACAATCCAAACTCTTAGCACATATGTAGGGGGAGCAATTACTACCATATGGAGTTCATGAAACTTGCCTATATCCTTTACACATGGTAAATATGCTTGGGCAAGCAACATGGATTCAAATGAACTTTAATTCATATCTTTGTATAAGGGTTGTCATCAATTACCAAAAAGGGAGAGATTGAAAGCTCTAGTTTGGTTTTGGTTAATTGATGAAACCCTAAGTGCTAACCTAGTTTATCAAAGTGATTATGAGATAGGTAGCACTACTCCAAGTAATGAAGCAATGACGAAGATCATGACAAAGGTGATAGCATGGTGATGATCAAATGCTTGAACTTGGAAAAGAAGAAAGAGAAAAACAAAAGGCTCAAGGCAAAGGTATAAAATGTAGGAGCCATTTTGTTTTAGTGATCAAGACACTTAGTGAGTGTGATCACATTTAGGATAGATAGCCGTACTATTAAGAGGAGTGAAACTCGTATCGGAATGCGGTTATCAAAGTGCCACTAGATGCTCTAACTCATTGCATATGCATTTAGGATCTAGTGGAGTGCTAACACCCTTGAAAATATTTGTGAAAATATGCTAACACATTTCGGTGCTTTTGGAAAAATGAAATGTCTATTTTCTATTGCGCCGGATGCAAAATTCTTGGTGGTTGGCACAGTTGAGCAAGGGTGAAGAAGTTAGAGTTGAAATGGAGTTGGTCGAAATGATGCTGGCGTCGGTCTACTGACCGGACGCTGGGTCACTCAGCGACCAGACGCTGAAAGACTGCATCCGGTCGAGCTGTCAGACGGCACAGTCGCTAGGGTTGAGCACCGGACGCTGGTCTGCGTCCGGTCAAGGTGGACCGGACGCGTCCGGTCGAAAAAACATGCCTCGGGGAGCTTACTGGAAACGACCGGACGCTGGGGCTTCAGCGTCTGGTCAGTTTTACCGAAGCGTCCGGTCAGCTTCATAGCCATTGAAATCTGACGAACAGCGTTTGAAGCCGATGACGCGTGGTGTCCATCGGGCGATCGGACGCTGAGGGCCAGTGTCCGGTCAGTATGACCGGAGCGTCCGGTCAGAGCGCGTTTTGCCTAGTGAAGGGGTATAACAGCTCTATTTGATGGGGGCTCTATTTATAGCCCCATGGCCGGCTCAAAGGATAACTCTTGCACATTTTCATTAACATAGCATCCTTGTGAGCTTAGCCAAAGCCCTCCCACTCATCTCCATCATTGATCCATCATCATTGTGAGATTGGGAGAGAATCTAAGTGCATTGCTTGAGTGATTGCATCTAGAGGCACTTGGTATTCTTGTTGCGCTGCGGATTTCGCTTGTTTCTCTTGGTGGTTGCCACCACCTAGACGGTTGGAGCAGCGGTGGAGGATCGGCATGAGTTGGTGATTGTTCGTGGCCGTCTCCGGTGATTGTAAGGGGAGTTGTACCTTCCCCGGCAGAGTGCCGAAAGGTAACTCTAGTAAATTGCTTGTGTCATTGAGTTACCTCACTTGTGGGTCAGTTCTTGCGGTGTCTAATCGTGTGGACGAGGTTTGTGAAACACCTCTTAGCCGCCGAACCACCAAGTGTTGGTCGACACAACGGGGACTAGCGTGTTGGCAAACACGTGAACCTCAGGAGAAAAATCGATTGTCTCTTGTCATTTGATTCTCCCGGTGATTGGCTATATATTCATCTTGTGATTGGTTCATCCCCTACACGTCGGTATAATCACTCTACTCACTCATTTACATTCTTGCAAACTAGTTGATACAAGCTCTTTAGTGTAATTAGAATTGAGAGCTTGCTTTATTATTTACATTCATCTAGTTGAGCTCTTTAGAGTAGCAAGGTTGAGAGCTCTTAGTGAGTAATTACATAGCTAGTTTGTGTGCCTAAGTATTCATTGCAACTAGAATTGTTAGATAGGTGGCTTGCAACCCTTATAGAGCTAGAGCAAGTTTGCATTACGCTATTTGTCATACTAATTAAATTGCTCTAGTTGATTTGTAGATTTTTAAATAGGCTATTCACCCCCCTCTAGCCATATTAGGACCTTTCACCTGGATACATAACCATAGTAATAGGGCTACTTATATAACTTCGCATATAACGCCCTAACTTTTTTGCAACAACGGGTTGTCAAATTTTTATTTAGAAAAGGTTTTCGAAGCTTTATTTCCTTCATTTATGCTCTGATACCACCTGTGACAGAACTGCCTAATATAATGTCTCATAGGAGTGCTTGTCTTCCATCAGACACTAAGCACTCGAGGGAGAACACTAGATTACTCAGTTCCGTCGGACATACCCCAGGGGAGAACCCGAAAATCCACATTTTTGCCATCATGATCACAAATGAGAGAATAAAAGCTTACATCATTCGTAACCATTTCTTACATCACTTTTAATACAACATCAGAGTATAATATTTATTAATATAACAGCAGAATGAAATCATATTATCAGAGTTATAAACAATTTAATTGAACAGCGGAATAGAAACATGTGAACAGAGTTACAGCGGAAATAAACATCTATTAATGACATGATGAAGTATTGATATATAGACTACGGCAATAGATTATGAAACTTTCATTATAAAAGCATTTGGTGAGAGTTATAAATAGCAACTACGATCGCAGCGTAAAGGAAATCCTCTCTGAGCCCACCAGGAGAAAATCCACACACAAAGGTCAGCTCAAGCCTCCACCTGTTACCTGCAACAGGGGGAATAAAACTCTGAGTACTCAATTGTACTCAGCAAGACTTACCCGATCGGAGAAAAGAAAAGCCTCCAAGGATATGCAAAGCTATTTGGTTTGTGGGTTCATTGCATTTGCAGGAAGCATTACTAAACGTGCGTCCTTATAGTCGATTTTTATTAAAAGCCGCATTGGTTCATTAACTAACCATTCTATGTAAGCACCTATGCTACTTTCAAGCAGGTGGTAAGCAATCAAAATTTCCTTTGTCCACCTTTCATCTTTCAGTTCTTACTATGATGCTAAACCATAGACAAGCCGTACCGGATAGCCCAGGATTCGCGAATCAATGCCCCCAGCTAGGTACCCCGAAAACACACGCCCCGCTTGTACCCCAGGCACAACAAAACCAACCCATCACCCTCCTATCCTAGATTCCTAGGTCCCTGTCCAAACTAGGACTCTAAGCCCCTACCCCCTGAGTCCCAAACTTAGTGGCGGTGCAAGGACCTCCTCCACCATAAAAAAAACCCTGACAGTCGTCCGAAAGAGCCGGAACCCACGATAAGAGAGTAACAAGTCTTCCAAGCGCCCATACCCAACTATGGTGCTCGGGATAATAAGTCTGTGACTTGCCTCGAGTCTTATGCAACGACCAGTCCTTAACTGACATAGACAGGGAAAGCAGTGTAACCAAGCCATGCCCCGTATCCACGGCGACACAACCTCTTACACCCATCAATACGCAAACCATATCCTGCCCGGTCCCATTTATCATTTCACCATTTATATTTTCAAGTGATAATAATACAGTAATATATTTTCCTATCTCTCACGAGTGACAGGCAATCACTCGATTTCTACCGGAGTCCTGTAGCATAGCAATCTATACGATCCTAGTCATACTAGTAAGACTCATAGGATAAAGATATATATGCAAGTGGGTTTCATTCAACTCCTTAAAACTTAATGCACATATATAATTTAAACTGCAGAAAAGTAGGGGTTATGCACCGGGGCTTGCCTGGGTAAAATATAATCAGAAGTTAGCTTTCCATCATGGCGACATGATCTCCAAAAGCACCATTCCTCTAGCAACTCCCTATGACTCCGTGATCCACCGACGTCCCTATTATGATATGCAAGGTAATGCCATGCAAAGATATAATTAATTGACTACAATCGTGACTTGTATAATATGACGTACGCCTCTCGAGTTAACGGGCTAGTTCTAACGATGACCGTACTTAGGCTACATATACACGTTGTCGGATAAGACGCTATTTCTCACAATTCTTTTAGTTATATAAACCAAGGTGTTTCTTTATTTGCAATAGGACATTATTATTTAATTAGCAACTAGTTATTTCGGAGCTACAAAAATTTCAGTGAGTAACTACTACTGCTAGGAGTCTACTATACAAATTTCAGATTCAACAATATTACCAATTTACCATACCAATTCCTACAAGTTCACCTTCTCGTAATATTAGTATTAATTATCTCTAATTAATTATATAGCTTCCTAAGAACATTACCCACAATGCGAACAAATCATACTAGCAGGTAGATCATGATTTCAGGAGACTAACAAAACTGGTTTTATCATTTTTGGACAACTACACAATTTTATATTAATCTTGCAAGCTTATCTCTGAAACTAATTAACAAATACTTTGGAAAACAAAAAGGACTAGCGCTTGGCCTGGCCCGCAGACACGCGCGCGGCCCAGGCAAGAGTGGCGCTCGACCGGCCCAGCAAGAAAGCAACCAGCCGGTAGCACCAGCCGGCCCAGCGCAAACGGCGGCCCAGCAGAGCTGCCCACGACCGGCCAGCGGGGCAGCGGCCCAATCAGCCGACTGTGGCCCAGGCGGGGCGCAGCGCTCGTGGCCCAGTCGTGCGGCCTGCCAGGACGCGGCAACGGTGCGGTGGCCAGCCCAGCAACCGTGCGCGGCAATAGGCCGGCCCAAACGGCCAAGCCCACAGACTCGATGCGTATTTTGCAAAAAGAGGCCCGCACTATTCCCTATTCGCTCCGAGATCCACAATCACTATTCATTCGAGTCATGTATTTGCAAATGAAACCCTGTATAAAACTGCGTCTTGGAGTTATACCCTCTTCTACCTTCTCCAAGCAGAGCATGGCATGGGGAGGGGCACGGTGGTCCGGCCGCACGCACAGCACGGCGAAGACCCGACAGAAGACCGCGGCACAGACGACGGCGGAACACGGGAGTGCGGGGCACGGAAGGCGAGGTGGTGCAGCGCTGGCTGGGCATCTCTGGGCGTGGGCTCCAGCGAGGCTCTGCAGCAGCGGACCAGCGCGTGACATGGTGGCCACGCATGGCGGTGGAGAGGCCCACGATAGACGTGGAGCGGCACGGGCCTAGGAAAGCGGATGCGAGGCGATGCCATGCGCGGGGGTGATGGCTCGGGAAGACGCAGCGACGGTGGTCCGGCTGAGCGGGCAAACCGAGAGAGAGCGGGGAGGGTGAGCCGAAGCTAGGACCGTGGTCTAGCGAGGGCGCGGGAACTCGCCGTGGGGAGGAAGAGGAGTGGCGCCGGTGCTTCATGGCCCAGGTGCGCGGCCGAGGTGGAGCAAGGCGCTGCGGAGCTTGAACGGTGGGGCAGCGCGGGACCTAGGGGGCAAGCGGGAGAGATGGCGCTGCTGGCACAAGCAGCGGGGATGCGGCTGTGCCTAGCATGGGCGCGCTGCGCATGGAGCTGCTGGTGCCACGCGGGACCGTGGGGATGCCAGCGCACGGCGGCTCGGCGTGGTGCTGCGCTCGGCGTGGCCCTGTGCGGTGGCGCGGGGAGCCGGATGAAAGCGCGTGCGGGCAAGCCGAGGGAGGTGAAGGAAACGAGGATTGACCAACAAACACAGCAGTAGAAATAGAAAATGAAGTGGACAGTGTCACGAGGTTCGGCCGAACATGGCAGACACACAGAGACAGACAAGACCGAGCCAGCAGAAAACAAGTGCGTGAGGGAAAAAAACGACGCGCCAGGCAGTGGCGGAGCTCGCCTCCAAAGCAAACGGGGCCCAGGCCATTTCACAAGTCAGTGACAAAGAAGCAGCGAGCACTCAAACATGTGTGGCAGTGAAGAAAATAGGGAGTGTAGACTTTTACTATTAGCTAGTGATCACGTGGACAAAATTTCTACACACTGCACGTAGCAAGGGGGGGGGTCCATCATCCTTTCAAGTGCAGTGCAGGGAATTGATCTTTGATCCTTTCCAGGTGCATGCACGGTAGTTCGGCTCAGCAGGCAGAGATAGAGAAATTGCAGTGCTCACGTGCTGTGTTTCAGAACACGAGGAGCAGAGACAAGACAAAGACCAGACAAGGTTGCTTACACGTCCTTCATTTAAAGTTGCTGCCGTAACGTGGGTGTATATAACGGTTTACTACTTTAGTCAATTTGCAACGTCTAGGCACAGGAAAATTTCAGCAAGCTCGAATTTGAATTTGATTCTAAAGCTATATATATCTATGTATATCGTTCTATTTACTAATGGATTTTATTTTATTTATAAACGTTGCTTTTCATGCTTAATCTAATAGAACGAACCGTTCGTTATCGATCGGTTAGAATTATCGTTCAACATTCCTAAATATTTCTACGCACTGCGTACTTTAACTTGGGCGTTGATTCGAGTCCACAGAACTGGGTCACCAGATTCACGTATCGCGTTGAATACGTTTTAAATCAAAAATCCGAGAAACTCGTTTCGAAAACTTTACTAAGGCCAAAAATCGCGGCGCTAAAAAGGATCGTAACACCGGGGTGTTACAACTCTGGAGAAAGAACCCGGACCTGGGCAAGAACATTCCTGGTACACAGATGGGCGCACCTCTTTACGAACTCCTGGAAACGAGTCGGCACTTGGAGAATAAATTAAGCCCAAGATTGACCATCATTTGCTAGAGTCCGAAGAAGGCTGGCTACTGACCGAAAAGACTTCCACAAAGCATTCCAGTTGTCAGTAGCCATGCCAAGTTGCCAGTCAAGTCTTCAATAGTTTTTTTGGACCTGCACAAGATCCCTGTCAGCTCCACGCCTAATCAACTTAGCAAGCGCGAGTTCTTCTTCAGCACGAGAAATTACCTCCTCAGCCCTATTGTGACTATTGCGAACAGTTATCTTCATTTCCTCAATACCCTCTGAGAGCTTCTGCTTTTCAACTCAGAGAGCTAGTACAAGCACCAAAAAAGAAGTCAGTAGAAATGAAAATCAGATTACAAAAGGAAACGAAAAAGAACTCGCAATACCAGTGCACTCTTTCTTCATGGCCTCCATATTTTCAAGGCCTCCTGGGCAGCTGCATCCCTCTGCTTTTCTGCCTCAACCACCCGAGCATGGAGAGCCTTCTCCTCCTTCTAATGCATCTGACGCTCAGTCTCCAACTCGGCCCGACAGAGGTTAAGCTCTGCCTTTAAGGCACTCACCTCAGAAGACAATTTTTTCTCAGTTTTAGATGAGAAAAAGAAGCCGGTATGATCATGAGAAAAAGAGTGAGCAAAGAGAGAGAGAGAGAGAGAGAGAGAAACAAGACATAAGGACAGAAGAAAGATGAACATCCAAAGAAAGAACTTTAGAAAAACTTACCTAGAGCTTTTCCCCAAAAGAAGTCGCAAAGGTCGCTAAGGTCCCCCAGGCGGTGGTCAGCTCCGACAATCGATGAGTGGCATCAAATTGATGCACCACGTCATCATCCAAAGGTGGACCACTAGAAGCAAGAAGAGGAGAGGGAGAAGCCAGCTGATGCAAAGAAGGCACGACCAGGGCAATCTCCTGGGAAGCCACGGCCAACACCTCAAATGGATCCACCGCCATGGCCACGGTCACCTCAGGAGTCAGCAAATCCACGGCCACATACACTGTCTCCCTCACAGCCACCTCGGTGACCGTGCGTTCTGAGTCCTGAGGCTCGGTACACAAGGACGCAATAGAGGTCTGATAAGAAGTCAACTAAGGGTTCAGGGAAGACGAAGGCCTAAAAGTTGATAAGGAAACTCGCCAATAAGAATAAGAAAAAAGGAGAATAGAAGCAAAGAAATAAAACCAGAATTCACTCACTCAGCTATCTTCTTCTTCAGAAGACCAACAGAGGACCTCGCAGGGGGAACCACACTAGCAAAAACATCACCACCACCCTACGACAGGAGTAGCGTGGTCAGCACTGGAACCCCAGAAGAACTCAAACCCGATGACCGCTTACTACAAGAGAACAAGACCAAAGTCAAAACAAAAAGAAGGGTTCAACAACAGGAAAACGAGAAAATAACTCACCGACGAGTAACGAGGGTGGCATCATCATCCTCTTCTTCCTCACTCTCAACCGAGGCCACCATAGCACCAGTTGAAAAAGGATAAAAGTACTCAGTCAAAGATAAAAACAAACAACAAAAGGACAGAGTGTATTAATATGCTCACCTAAGAGCATGCTAGCTACAACTAGAGTACCTGGACGAGTACTCGACTGACGAGACTTCTTGGCAGCAGATGGAGCAGAAGAAGAACTATCCGCTCGTCCCCTCTTTCCAAAAGTATGAGGAGCTCGAGGAACTGGATGAGGAACATACTCTACATGTACATCAAGGTTTGTGGAAGAAACACCAGGAAATATTGTGGTGGTCTAAAACTTACTAGTCAAGGACGCCCTAGCAAGACTACCCCCAGCCTCCACATTTGTAGGGAAATCATCAAGGGGAATTGGATCAGCGAAATTACGCCCCAATTCCTATAAAAAGAGTAAAACAATAAGACAAGGAAGATTAAGCAAAAAGTGGATACGACAAAAGACATTCAAAAGTACCCGCATAAGAAAAGAGCAACTCATAGCAGGGGGCGGGTTGTTAACACTATACTCAAGGACAGCAAGCGGGACGACGCTTACTCCTTTCAGCATCTTCTGAAGACGCTCGAGCACCTCCTCATCAGTCAACTCAAGGGCAGGGACCATACGAGAAGGTCCTCCACCCCAGAGTACTCGAAACTGTAATGTTCTCGCTCCTTCAAAGGTTGAACTCGGCGATGAAGAAAACTACAAATAATCCCAAAGCCGGTCAAGCCTTTCTGTTTCAGAGTACAAATCCTCTCAAGAAAAGGCTTGATCGTTTGGAGCTCAACCGCCATCACAGGATTCTTTTCTCATCGGTCATTAACCAAGGGACTAGATCCAGAATGAACGGAAAGAGGAGGAATCAAGTTGGCGGCATAAAACCAGTCAGCATGCTAATCCCACACAGAATCAATCAGGTCATAGTCAAAGAACTTGCTCTTAAGACCCTAGTGAAACTGAATCCCGCAGCCACCAAGAACATTGGTGTCATCGCGGCGGGGTTAGGGCTTCAGGTGAAAGAAGTAACAAAAGAGAGAAAGAGAAGGAGGAATTCCAAGGAAAGTTTCACAAAGATGAACGAAAACAGAAAGATGAAGGACAGCATTGGGAGCAAGATGGTTCAGGCTAATCCCAAAATAGTTGAGAAATCGGTGAAGAAAGGCAGAAGCAGGAAGACAGAGACCAGCACGGATAAAGGAGACGAAAAGAATAATCTCACCAGGACTTAGAGCAGGGACCCGATGCTCGCTTGGGGCTCTCCAATCAGCAAACTCCTTGCTCTAGAGCAGACCATCACTCACGAGCTCGCGAAGCTGATCTTCAGTTGTTGTTGGAGCCGGCCAGATCTTCTGAGCAACCCTCATCGCCATGAATTCTTGATTTTCAATAACGGAGAGCGATGCTTCCTCGTCGACAAAGGTCGCCTAGGACTTACTCGCCGACTTCTTCCTACCCATATACTAGCAAAAGCAATGGGGCACTAAGAATCAAGAAGGCTAAGACAGTAGCGCTCAGATGACGACGGCAATGGCGACGACGGACCTTCAAAGGCTAGGGTTTCAAGGCAAAGGCAGGGTACCAAAGAAAAGGAGGAGAAATGCCCTTAAATAGATTTTACACTAGTAAAAACACGGCCCACCAGGCCCGTTTTAACACGGCATGAGGACGCAATGGTCTATTTACTGACACAGCTAAAATGACGGATGACACAAATCCACACAACGGTACAGTTCAATGGACAGATTTTAGACTTATCCATCGAAAAGAACTCATCAACCATGAAGCAACGAAGGGTTACCAATAAGGAACACAACAACCCGGATCTTATAGAAATAACTTGGGAATCTCTCAAACAACCGGGAAATCAGGAGAATAAACAACGACAACTCAGAAGACAAGATTATTTCCATTATAAATGGTTTCAAAAATAGAAGATTACACATCTTACAAGACCCAACGAACCCGGTACTACGACAAGCAAGGTAGCAAAGAGGAACCCGGACACACCTAGGCTCTAGAACGACTACGTGTTCCAAATTGCTACTCGGTAGAACAAACCGCACTCGGCTACACTGTTTTCTTCAAAGGACAGACGCAGTGCATCCAAGGCAGAGATCAGTAGCACGGCGGGAAAACATGGAGCAGAGAAGGCCGGTAGACATCTGTCTACCCAAGTCCGATGTGATGCTGGATATGGTGTTGATCTGCACCAGACAGTCTCAGGGCAGGCGACGTAGATCAACCCAGAACTGCCAGATGAAGGAACGTATCCCACATCACAAGACTCTCTCCGACTACCGCCACGTACTTCCAAGTACAATGCTGCTGCGGGATTAGCCTACCTCTAATCCCTATCACAAGACTCCCTCCAGCTACGGCAAGACACACAAGAACTGCAAAATACGCCTAGGGGCTGCTCTACTTCACAAACTACCATATTCATGACTACAGAGACTTCAGAACAAGCAACAAAATGTTCAATGAATCAGAACAACACTAGGAGGGTATTTATAGACCGAAGAAGCGGTGCACATGAACCAGGAGCACCAACGAAACAAGCCTAACAAAGGACACAGTGAAAAGACAGAACTCAATAATGGAGGACTCAGAAGTGAAGGAGCAGTACTCGAAAACGAGCATATTCGGAAGAATATACCAACACTGTGCAACTCGTGAACAAACATCATTCATACTCAACTACCACCATGCAACTACACCTGACAAAAAGCAAACTACCAGAGAATATACCAAGACCCTGTATCCGAGTTCTTTTTTATTAAAGAACCCAGAAGTGTGCTCGGGGGCTGCAACAGAAAAGATTTCCAATTCTTCAAACAACCAAGAATTAAGACCCTCCAACTTTTTGTTTCAAATAGCAAGAGGCTCGAGGGCTATACTCAGTGAGTGCATTTTTTTGAAGAAAAAGTGCACATCACTCAAATTCTTCAAGACAGCGGTTCAAGGCCCTCCAACTTTTTGTTCCAAATAGCAAGAGACTCGGAGGAGACTTCTTCAGAACAGGAATTTTCAAACAACATAAAGATTCAGGACCCTCCAACTTTTTGTTTCAAATAGCAAGAGGCTCGGGGGTTACACTCAGTAAGTGCACTTTTTCTTCAAAAAAGCGCACGTCATAGAAAAGACTTCTTCAAGGCAGACCGCTTCAAGACCTTAAGACAAAAAGAATCCGGTCCAAGCAGTTCCAAGACAAGATCCTCCAGCTCCTTGTTCCAAATAGCAAGAGGCTCGGGGGCTACACCCAGATGGATGAACTTTTTTCAAAAAGCATACAACACTCGAAGATCCAAAGAAGCGCTACATGGTTTCACTCAAGAAAGCACTCGGACAACCCTTGTTCCTACTCGACAAGAGGAACAAGACGAGGCGTCCAGATTTCAACCCTGAAGTGCTTGGGGGCTTGTCGATGCGGGACCCACAGGATACCTTGCAAGAAAGAGAGAAGATCTAGTCTAACTAGGATTCTTCCCATGTAATCCTAGTAGTAATATTACCCTGTAATCCTATTAGGACTCTATATTGTAAACCGACTATGACTCTGGTATCCTGACTATATAAAGGGGGCATGGCTCCTTGGATTGGGGTTAAGAGAACAATTGTACGATACAACATTTGACGATCAATCCAACGCAAAGGCTAACACCGACTGGACGTAGGGCTACTACTCGATCAGAGATCGAGGGCCCGAACCAGGATAAATCGACTGTCTCTTGCGTTAACCGTCGAGTTCTGCATACGCCGAAGCTCGAACATACTGCCCCGGATACCCCCGTGGCAGGTTATCGATGGTCACATCGACGATGAAGAGACACACAACTTGTAGCTTGTACGTAGTATATACCTACTCATTTTCATTTCGTGCCAACTTTATACTCTAAATGAGCCGATAGAAACACGGTACGTAAAAAGCGTTCTTCTTCTTTTTATTATTATTATTATATATATCACAGGTGACGACTATATACACATTAATTAAAAGTAGCTAATTCTTTGAACTTTGGTGTCCAAAGAAGCCGGCTTATACAAGTGTCCGCACGACAGCACCGTGTGCTAAGAGGTCGTGTACCAAGTAGTGCTAGGTTCCCAACAGAGAGGACAAAGTGCCATCCATAACCTTGTAAAACAAAAGTTCCATCCATATATATTTTATTTTTAATCTATTCTTTTTTCTCTGTAATTTATTTTTTCTCTGTTGTTTTCTACTGACAAATAATATACAGTTTACTTATTATTTTTTTTCTCATGGAAAACTGGAAAGGAAAATAGTAGCACGCGGTTTCGTCTGTCTCTGGCTTGTTCGTTGCTGCTGCCTCGCCTTGGCCGTAACACCCAACAAGTAGTCGTCTCCTCCTGTTCGTACTACTAGTCTCCTCCCATTCCAATCCATTCCAGTCAGCGCCGCTAATCCGCTCCCTAATCACCATCCATCCATCCACCCAATCGGCTTCCCCACCCATGGCGACGGCGGCGGAGGTTCCCGTGGAGGCGCCGGTGAGTGCTGCTGCTGCACCCTCCCTCCCTCCCTCTCTGAACCCTCTTCCGGTGGTCGGTGGCGCGCTGGATCCGGTTCGTCTCGTGCCGGAGCAGGAGAGCGGGGGCACCGTAGCGCTAGCGCTCGTGAGATTTTGGCTTTCTAGACTAGGCTCCATCGCCTCCCGCCCACCCCGAGTGCCCCCGCCTGGGCTGAGTTCCTTGCTGTCCTGCCTGCGGGAGAAGCTTGATGCAGCGAGCAAGCTTCGCTGCCGATTCGGTGGGGCTAGGGTTCGCTTGGAATTGGATCTGGGCGTAGTTGGATTGGAGCGTAGCTTGCTCGTATAGTCGCATGTCGAGAGGACCCCCTGCGCAAATCTCTGCGAGACCGACTGGAACACACAGATAGATGGGCGCGCACTGAGCGGGAGCATGCTCGCGTTGCGTGCTTGGCACATCTGCATCATCGGGGGACTCGTAGGTTAGGCGCCCAACGTTGTGAGATCGGTCCAGAGGATTTCCTAAAAGTAGGCTTACTAGGATGCTAGTTGACATCACCGTTGAATGATTTGTGACATGTTGTAGGCCTTTCTTTGACTGGCTCTAGCAGCCTAGCTATCAGCTTGTGCAATTGCCAAAACCAAAAGCGTTCTGAGAAGACATATTAGGTCAAGTGCTGTGGGATAGGTCCAGTCGATTGCTGCAAGTAGGCTCATACCATACTTGTTGGTACCACAGGGGATTGCTGCAAGTAGGCTCATACCATACTTGTTGATACCTGTGAACGATTTGCTACATGTTCTAGGACTTGCTTTGACCGTCAGGTTCTACAATTGCAGAACAATCATTATGAGAAGGTACTAGGCCATTTGCCATTCACTTTGACTTGCATGGTATACGTGCCTTAAAATTGTCCGTTTTAAGTGAACTACCGAATGCCTATGCCTTTAACACTCCTTCATTGCGATTGATGGTGCCATTGGGCCGCCTGATGAAATAATCTCTAGCCATGTGGGGATAGTTGTCTGCTACTCTGCTTATTCTGAAATACCAGTAGAGGCATGCGTAAATTTTAGCCGAATACTTGTATCCTATCTGCGGTTTATACAGTTGTCAAAAAAATAATGAGTGCTTTATGCGTCACAGGCTGGTTTACTCGACGAACCTAGCCCATGAGCTTTAAAAGCGTTTCAATGGAAGTATTTACTAAGCTTGTTGTATGATATGCGTTTTTAATGCTTCTCTTCTGATTGTCACATGCCTAGGTATGGCTTACATGTATTTGGATGAGAAAGTTCAAGTTTATGTTATGTCAGTCAATAGGTCGAAGGAAATAATGTGCACTGATTTCCACAATTGTCCCTTCCTTTGCTTCATAATATTCTTCAGTACTTCCATATTAATGTTCCATTTACTGCAGGTGAGGACAGTGAAGGTCACCAACGTCTCTCTTAGTGCAACTGTGCAAGACATTAAGGAGTTCTTTTCCTTTTCAGGAGATATTGAACATGTGGAGATGCAGAGGTTCGTAAAACTTGTCCATCTAGGTCGCCCCTTCTCTTTTCATGTCCGTACAAGCCTTTGATTGTCATCCTCATTAGTTTCCTTCTCTTTCCTTTCATCCTTTGGCAGTGGTGATGAGTGGTCTCAAGTTGCATATGTCACTTTCAAAGACGCACAGGGCGCAGATACTGCACTTCTTCTATCGGTCAGTACCTGCCTACCTGGAGGCCTTAGTATGATTTAGTGGAGTTCTTACAATACTTCACTCTATGATTTTTCACTACTTGGCTTGGCTATAATTGATCACCATAGCGCTACCTCTAGTGTACCCCTTTGCTTGGGACCAAAAAATGTTGTTGTATTAGAGCTATGACTAAATGCTTCACTCAAATGGAATGTTTGTGGATCTCTTTAGCAGAATTTGCAAATTGCAAAGAATTTGCTGCCCTTGCAACATTGTGTTGTGTTCGTGCTCCTAGAAAAATAACATCAATGCAATTTTATATGACTGTCACAGGGTGCCACAATAGTTGATCTTTCTGTCATCATTGCGCCTGCTCCAGAGTATCAGCCACCCCCTGCTGTCTCTGCTCCACCAATGGTATGATATGCCTCTAGTTTTTGTGCTCACCTTGTCTGCATTTAATTGTTTATGTGAGGTTGTATGACTGTATCCTGAATTGAACATGATACACAATTATAAATATGTCTTTTATATTTGGGAAACTGAGTTTTTCTTTCATTTCGTCAATACCACAACACTGTACTTTGACATATATATCTGCGTCTTCACTCCAATTCAAGTCAGTAGGTCAAATGGATGTTTATCTCTGTTCTAATTGTCGAGCACAACCTGTGGTGTTTTTATTTACATTCCATCGTCGTTGTTCTGTTCAGTAGTTTTGAAAGGACACCCTAAATGCCTAACTATAATTTGTTCAGCATGTCTAAGAATTAAAGTCCCTCAGGCCAAGTATAATGGTAAATTGCATATGTCTACCAATTTGATTGACATCCAGTTACCTTTTTTCAAGTCACACTTTTGAAAATTATCAAGTGTGATTTCCATGCACCAGAGACCAGAGCTTGTTTCATTATCTGTCCATAATTGTATTCATGACTTCGAAAGCCATTACTTATTGTAGTAGTCAGATATGAACAGCTCCAGTATGTTTTTTTTTAATACATCAGTAACTTGTACTGAACAATATATTCTGTTGTCAGAGTGGAACCAGAGTTGCAGTTGGTGGAGACAACACTGTTGTCCACAAGGCCGAGGATGTTGTGAGCACTATGCTTGCTAAGGGTTTCGTGCTAGGCAAAGACGCGGTTGGCAAGGCCAAAGCGTTGGATGAGAAGCATGGCTTCACATCCACAGCCGGTGCTAAGGTAGCCTCCATTGACAAGAAGATTGGGCTGAGCGATAAGATCACCACGGGCACTTCCTTGGTCACCGGGAAGGTGAAGGAGATGGACCAGAAGTTCCAGGTCTCCGACAAGACCAAGTCAGCATTTGCCGCCGCCGAGCAGAAGGTCAGCAGCGCCGGGTCTGCCATCATGAAGAACAGGTACGTCTTCACCGGCGCGTCGTGGGTCACCGGTGCATTCAACAAGGTCGCCAAGGCTGCCACGGACGTCGGGACGATGACCAAGGAGAAGATGGCGGCTGAGGAGCAGCAGAAGGGCTCCGGCCCTTCCTCTGGAGGCCACTCATACACGCCCATCCGATGATCCGTTGGTTTGCTGTTACGTGCCTCCCTCAAACGGTGTTGTATTGCATATTGGTGGATGTAGAACAATAGATATATATAACAGATACATCAGGCCCCTCTCACCACATGTTCATCGTTCCATATTCTGTTAAATTTTGTACTGTGGGGTTTTGTTTCAGTAGGACAAGGAAGTATGGTGGTGATACCAATGTGTTAGTTTATACGAATCCATGTTCAGACTGGTTGTGGTTTGAATGAACGTTTTGTAGAAGTGGTGGGAAGCTACCCAAATAATACGATGTTGCTGAATCAACATGCTATCGGCAGGCTGTGTGTGATCCTTATTTGCATTTATTTTGAATACATCTAGTTAAAGAGTGTGTTTGGTACCATGATCTGCACAATCTCCAAATCTATTGTAACTATTTGATTGGAATCAGAATTGAATCACAAAGGTGTCTCGGATTAGATACTGTCTGTGGTTTGCCTTTATAGTTTTATAAAATTTTGTAAGAAACGCATCCAACGAAGTTAGTGGTGAGTGTTCCCGCCTGTCACGCGGGCGACCCGGTTCGATCCCCGGCAGCGGCGTATTTTTGTTTTTTATTATCAGCTTTTTTTTGCCGGTTTGTTCTTTGTTTTATCAGCTTTTTTTCTTTGTCAGTTTTACCACAGCCGTTCCGTCCCCTGCTTGGCCATAGAACAGAGCATCAAGCTTTCAGGCAGACACGGATGGTGCGGTGGCCACAGGAAGAGAACTACTCACTCCAGCTCCAGTTCCGGAGAAGAGAAGAGGCTCAGATCACCACCTCACAGAGTCACAGTCACCGTCTATATGTCCATATGTCTCACTCAGGTCAAGATCACCTCAAAAACATCCCTTGCCAAGCTACACAAATGGCATCAGCAGACACTGGTGACTGCTGCTGCAAGCTACAGGAATCAGCATGTGTGTGCTTCCGTCCACTTCTTCTCCATTGGCCTAACCAACGCAGGCCGTCAACAAGGTACTACAGCTCCAGCAGCAGCGTCTCAGGCTCCTTGTGCTTTCTGTGCTTCCACAGTAGGAATCATCAGGCCCTGTTGCTAGTCACTCTGCACTCATTGGATGGGCGTGTCGCTGTCATGCTCACTGCTCATGGCTTTTCCATGCTTCTCAGCTATGCCTTCGACTTCATCACAGGCTTCTCTGATCCTCTTCTCCTCTCCCTAGAATATATTTTATATTGGGCTAAGTATCTATCTAATCTGATGTAGTATTCGTGTATGAAGTAGGATTGCATGGTCTCAACTGAGTTATAGCATGAAAAAAGGTCTGAAGCCACATTGTTCATTGGGCAAAGTCCAGTTAATGTTTTCATTTTTTTCTCAAGTCAATCATGGCTCTTGTTAGTTCCATGCCTCTTATTGGCATGACTTGTGACTTGTGATTGATGGTTTCCCTGCTCATCATCTGCCGTGTACACGGATTGTGCACGCTGAACTACTCACAGGTTACATAAATAACAAATTTAGTTAACTAACTAAGCGTCAGCTTCGATCGGCGTGTAACAGCCTCCCGGTTACTTGGACTTGTACCAAGGAAGGAGGAAAAGTCATCGGCGACAAAACCACAGTAAGTATTTATTTGTAAATGTTTGGTCAGACAACTGTGGACAGGAGGTTAGGTAATTAGGTTACAAACTGCTGCCTGGATTTGGGGGTCAACATGTATGTATAATCCCTTGGAGTGTTAGCTTAGATGAGTTTAGCAAGCAACCATATATAGCACAATGATCCTGTGCTTACAGTTACAGTCCACAACCATCTCACTAAAACACATGTGCAGTACAAGACAATATATAAGAAGACAACTGAAAGAGTACTGTTCTGCAGATGATTAAGTTCGTTAATGAATAGACCCATGTACCCTGAAAAAAAAAGAGCAAACAAGGTACTACTGCACAGCAAGTTGCATATATTATTCTGGTATCTTCAGATGTTGTACAGGGGTATCTCAGATTCACACTGTTGCTACTTGCTAGTATGGAATAGTAGAATCAGGTAGCTTGTGCCTGTTTTCAGGCACAGACACAGACACAGAGGTTCAGGATTCAAACAGTTTCCTACAGCAGACTGAAACTGAATTCCTCCTGTGCGACTATTTCTAACCAACTATTGCTGCCTGTTCGCTCGAACTTATCCGGCGCTTATCAGCTAGAATCTACAGTATTTTTCTTTCATAATAAAACAGCTTCAGCCGGCTTTAATACCCAAACTAGTTGACGAATTGTCAGCCACACCACAACAGTTCTTGCTTCATCTGCACGCACAAGCATCAAAGTTGACTTGGCAGGCATGCACTGAAATCTGCATCACTCAATCATGGATAGTTAGGCCTACAATGAGGAAAGATTTGTTTTTTACGACAGTTACTGAATGAAGTACATCTCGCTGTCCATCAGAGAAAATTGTCGCAGCGGCACAGTTGTGTTGTGTATCCATCTGACCATCTCGCTGTCCATCAGAGTTCAGAGGGAAGCTGCTCCACGAAAAATATTCCAATGAACATTGCTATCTGATGATGCATGTAAATAAAATTGGGGATGAGAAATCCAAACCTAGTACGCAAAATCTAAGCCATTTTGGATTCTAGTATTCTGCTGGTGATTTTACAGTCTTATACTCTTATTAGCATTTGTATGAACATGGACCAACCATCATCACGCCCGCGGTTTCAGTAAAGGTGATGTCAACAGATGCATGCACCCATGCAACAAAGCCCGGCTTATCCTAACTACCTAGTATAGATTATGTGACAAATTGTAGTAACTTTGTAAATACTAAGATTACAGAAAGTTTCAGGTCACAGCACTTGTCGGTTTATTTCTACACCGTGACACCATGGAGATCAGACTGCGCATTGCAAGTTGAACATCTGAAGAGGAAATGAACTATCTGCCCTTATTTACAGTGACATTTGCTCTTATTTATGCAACTATCCATTCATCAAGATCCTTATCTAATCCGAATCAAATAATACATCTTGATCTAAGTTACCTTATCATCTTTCGTAGGGAAAGGGGAAGCATGTAAACCGTGATAGTGACTGTACTCCATCCCAATAACAGTGTAATTATAGATTTGAACCAGACTAACTCTTTTAAAGTCTGACTAAATTTATAAAAAATAATATCAATATTCATGTCTCTAAATAAGTTTGCTATGAAAATATATTTCATGATTAATCTAACGATACTTATTCAGTATAATAAATGTTAGTAATTTTTAATATAAATCTATTAGTCAGACTTAATATTATTTCTCTCCTCGAAAAGCGAGAATTACAGTCTTTTATGGACGGATGGCACATACACGTCATATATTGAGTATTCGTCTTTTGATATTACCCTTATTTATAGCTATATGTGATATTTGACTTCCTGGACTCACATATGGTGTATATCCGGTTTTGTTCTTAAAACCGGCTTTCTATACACGCGTCTGCAATGGAACAGTGTACCCTCCAACTGGATGCATAGTATTGTTTAATCAAACTGTCCTTCAGGTAATTAAACAACCGAACATCTATAATTGATGAATGCCCTAATTGTGATTAAGAGATGACAAGTACGCTCTGATTGGGATTGTTTACTTAACATATAACATGCGTGTAGAGATATACGTGAAGTGGCGATTGAGGTCTACGTAGAAACTTTGTTTGACGTACAGAACTCACACCAACTTGCAACAAACTAGCTACAGGTTGCCTAACGGTGACATGTGGTGGACAATTGGATCATGTAAAGATCTGGTCCCATTTCTTTATCAGATTCTGTTTACTAACTACTACGAGATAACATATATACTCATCAAGTCGCAGTTAACTAACATGTCTCCCTGTTGGTCCATCATATGGAAGATTTGAGAAGTCATTTTATATATACTATTACGGTTGGATTAGACTAGGTTAAGAGAGTTAATTAAGTTAACGATCCCCTAACGCTGTGCAACTGTTCATCCTCTTGCATAGTACTATTTCCATTACTTGACTTAACCGTTTGGAAATATGATCAGCTGTTGTTTGTGCCAGATAATCATCAGTTAAGTAGTCGTCGTAATAAACACCATTTCTTGATTCCTCAAGAGCTTCATATGTAACCAAGTAGTCCTAAATCCAGAAAACTTTTTTAATTTATGTTTCTGTGTACTTTTGGCTATGATTAGAAACCAGAAAAACAATATTCCCAATGATAGACCAGAAAAGAACACCCAAAGATAGGAAGTGCCAGTGGTGTATGATTTAAGCATAATTAGGCTGTGTTTAGTTCGTGAAATGAAAAATTTTGGATGTCACATCGGATGTTTCGGGAATATCGGAAGGAGTTTTCGGATACTAATAAAAAAACTAATTACATAGCTCGCCTGGAAACTGCGAGACGAATTTATTAAGCCTAATCAATCAATCATTAGCGCATGTTAGTACTATAGCACTTATGGCTAATCATGGACTAATTAGTCTGAAAACATTCGTCTCGCGATTTCCAACCAAACTGTGCAATTAGTTTTTTTTCGTCTATATTTAATACTCCATGCATGTGCCGCAAGATTCGATGTGATAGTTTGGGGTGAAAATTTTTGGGAACTAAAGCAGGCCTTAGAAAGCTCTTCTGTCACATTTTCAATATTGTTGCTTCCTGGGATACACAATAATGATGAGCTGAAAACGACTGTTTCATTGATGAACCTAGGGTAGTACAAGCTATCAATATCGAATTTTTCTTATGGGAACAAGTTACCCTTCTGTTGAGAACTGGGACTGCCAAGCTCTTCTCAAACACAAAACTAACATAAATAAGAGAAGTTTAATTTACAATAGAGATCTAATGAAATGTTCATATTGCTTTCTGCACTCTTTTCTCTGATTAATTAGTAGAACCATAGCTTGTAGGTACTAAGATATATAACATTGCGTAGGATTTGTCATTATCTGTTAGAAGGTTTCAGTTGGTGCACAATGGTGTATATACGGCGTGTTCGGCTGATGCACTCCATAGTGGATTTCAGATGGTTTCGGATGATTCAATAGTATTTTATGAGAGAGAATAAGCTGAAACAAGCTTAAACAAGCCAGCAGTATACCAGCCGAAGACTCTACTAATAATAAATACTTGTATAACATGGATTCGCTACGTAAAAGATGCTAACAGTTATACGCTGCCGTCGTGATCGATGATGTACTAACTAAAGCAAGGTAGCTATTGGTGTCTTTCGTCCTATATCTAGGTCACTAGCTAGGTACTTATATATATCTAATTATACTGTGGCATGCTTGCCAATTCATCCATGAGCTGGATTACTTGCTGAAGCTACCAAAAGGAAAACAGGTTTTTTTTTTGGTTCTGTCACATCTAATATCGTTATTAAAAGGGGCTCTTGTGTTCTTGTCCCTACTTTGATGTGAAATTGTGATTTTGCCCTCGGTTTTTCTAACTTTGTGATTTTGCCCTTAACTGTAGCAAAGTCAACGCGATTTTGCCCCTGGTCAACGGTAAAAACAGGGGCAAATTCGCGTTGACCAGGGGCAAAAACGCGTTGACTTTGCTACAGTTAAGGGCAAAATCACAAAGTTAGAAAAGCGAGGGCAAAATCACAATTACACATGTGTGTAAGGGGCAAGAACACCATTTTAAAAATGATAAATATTCAATGAATATTAGCGCAAAGCTAAGGCAATTACGTATATGAAGTACTCTCTCTCATATTTCTTTTTCTCAAACAAGGGAAGTGTTCAATTGTTTCTGCAAAAAGCTACATTAATATGGTCTTCCCATCCATCTTTTTACAGAAATATACTAGCACTGAGTACCTTTTTTCCAATCCCTCAAAAAAAAAAACATATACATATGAATGCCCCGGTGCATAACTAATTTGCAGTCCCAAATTGGTAGTCGCTCGCGCCAAATCATATTATATAGTTTGGTTAAACCGGGAGGGCCATTATGCAAGTCATGTAGTTGAAGACAAGCCAAGCCAATTACGCTGCAGCTGGTTCTTGCAGAAATGGCAATGGAAATCAGGACAGATGCTCGCAGTTTATATTAATTAATAGGCCCTCTTGATAGTGATGGTCGTAATGACAATGATCCATTACAAGAGAGACGGGATCTACATACAGATACGTGTAATAATAATACATATATTAGTCAAGCATATAGATCTCATTATAGGGTGCATGATTGCATTGGTTTCATACTTCCTGATGATAGATAAGTCCTAGTGCTAAAGCACTTGTATCTTACTTTTCCTGCACTTTTTATTTTCCTTGCTTCCAAGCCTGGTGTTAGGAATATGTTCCAGCATCTACTTTAGTGGTTGGAATATGCTGAAGCAAGTGGAGTCCACTTTGCCTATAAAGGGCAAGAGAGTGTCATTGTAAAAATATGCTATTGTATTTTCATTCAATCCAAGCGGCTAAGGGCTAAGCTGCCCTCTAGTAGTTTCAGATCTGAATCTGAGATTCAATCGGGCCAACAATATGGTATCAGAGCCGAGAGGATTCTTGAGTGAGCGAGCGCCATGTCCACCGCTAGCCAGATCGCGAGAGCGCGCGCCGCCACGGGTGCCAGAGTCGACAATCGCGCGACGCGCCTTGCTGCCATAGAGGCAGCGGATGCGGCGGTGGCCGAGACGGCTAGGCAGGCGGTGGCTGCGGCCCAGGCCGCGGTAGTCGCGGCCGCAGCACTGCGCACCAAGATGGAGCGGGAGCCAGAGCCAGCTGGAGGATCACGTAGCCCGGTCGGGCACCGCAGCCAGTCGCCGTCACCAGAGCGGCATCGTTGTTGGCGCAGCCGCTCCCCGGTGCTATAGATGGTCTACCATGACTCCGGAGCGGGAACACCCTGGCCGATACTCACCAAGTCGAATTATCACGAGTGGAGTCTGCTGATGAAGGTCAAGCTACAGGCCTGGCGGTTGTGGGAGGCATTTCACATCGGCGGCGTCGACTACGACGATGATCAGTCGGGCACTGGAGGCGTTGTGCGCCGCTGTCCCCACTGAGCTCGGCACCTCCCTTGCCAACAAGGCTATGACAAAGCTAGCGTGGGAATCGATCGTCGTGGCACGCATCGGCGGAGATCGTGTGCGTCGGGCGACGTTGCAGCGCCTCCGAAGGGAGTGGGAAGGTGAGCAAGTCAAGGACTTTCCCCTTCGTCTTACCAATCTGCTAGAGCAGATGGCGCGCAACGGCGACACCGAACTCACGGAGGATCAGCGCGGTGGAGAAATTCCTTCGATGCATGCCGAGGAAGTACACGCAGATCATCATGTCGATCGAGACGCTCCTCAACTTCGAGTAGCTCACCATCGAGGACATGACTGGGAGGACCAAAGGCGGTGCAGGACCACGAGGGGCCTCACACCGAGCCGAGCGCCGTCGGAGGCAAGCTGTTGTACACGATGGAGCAGTGGTGTGCCTTTGACAAGAAGGAGGAGGAGGAAGGATCCAGCTCATCTGGCTCCAAGGACATTGTCAGGCGTCCACTGCGGCAGCAAGAAGGAGGAGAAGGGACCCCGGGGCTAGGTCAGGCGCTGATGGCGGCGCCGCTGGTGAGCGTAAGGCGACCCAGGATGACACCTACAACAACTATGGCAGGATCAACAACTATGGCCGGACTCGCCACTGGGCCAAGGACTGTCGCCTTCCTCCATGCCACGGTGGGCAGGCTCACATTGCGCAAGCAGAAGAGCAGGATGCCACCCTGTTCCTAGCGCATGGGTGCATCGAGTTGCAGCAAGACATAGGGGAGGGGGTGAAAGGTCCAAACTTTCCCCTTTCCAGGTCGACTAGTTTTGCCGAGCTCCACCTTGATGAATCGCGCACCCATGCCTTCCTCAACAAAGGTACCACCGATGACAAGATCAACAGCTGGTACCTTGACACTGGTGCGACGCACCACATAACTGGTCGGCACGAGTTCTTCTCCGACCTAGACTCCAGCGTGAAGGGCTCCATCAAGTTCGGTGACGCCTCCGCCGTCGAGATCAAGGGCATCGGCTCGATCATCTTTAAGGCCAAGATGGGGGAGCACCGTCTTCTCATCGGGGTGTACTACATCCCGACCTTGAAGAACTCCATCATCAGCGTCGGGCAGCTGGACGAGAACGGCTCATGGGTGGAGATTGAGGATGGAGTGCTACACATCTGGGATACAGGTCGCCATCTTCTCGCCAAGGTAAACCAGGGAAGCAACTGCCTTTATGTGCTCCATGTGTAGGTGGCGCACCCCCTTTGTCTTGTCGCGCGCCGGAATGATGAGGCATGGCGCTGGCATGAGCGCTTCGGACATCTTCACTTCGAAGCCCTGAAGCAGCTCGGCAAGAAGGAGATGGTCCACGGCATGCCCTACATTGACCACGTTGATCAGCTCTACAACACCTGTGTGGTGACCAAGCTAAAGCACCAGCCCTTCCCGCGTCAAGCCTCCTACCGCACCACCGAGCAGCTCGAGCTAGTGCATGGCGACCTCTGTGGTCTAGTGTCATCGGCCACTCTTGAAGGACGACGCTAGTTCCTACTGCTCGGCGATGACGCCACTCGCTATATGTGGGTCATGTTGCTCGATTCCAAGGCGGCAGCTACAGGGCGCCATCAAGCGCCACCAGGCAGCCACAGAGAAAGAGTGCGGCCACAGGCTTCGGGTGCTCCGCATGGACAACGGCGATGAATTCATGGCAGCTGAGTTCGTGGCGTACTGCGTCGACGAGGGGATTCAACGCCACTACTCCTGTGCCCTACTCACCGCAGCAGAATGGCATGGTCGAGCGCCACAATCAGACGATGGTGGCTAGCGGCGCACGTGCTCCACAAATAGCGCGGCATGCCGGTGGTCTACTGGGGAGAGGCCAGTGATGACTGTTGTACACCTGCCCAACCGCTCTCCGACCAGTGCGCTCGATGGCAAGACGCCAGTATGAGGCCTAGCATGGTGAAAGGTCCTAATGGCTAGGGGGGAGGTGAATAGCCTAATAAAAAATTTCTACAACAACACTTAGCAAATCGGTTAGACAATTATGAGGCGAAGCAAGTGTTGCGCTAGCCTACTAAAAATGCAAGCCACCTACCACAATTATAGTTGATATAGTTTCTATCCACACAATAGCTATGTCACTACACTAAGTTAATGTGCTCTCAAAGGCTAACTAAAGAGACTACACTAACCAAACTAACAAGCTCTCATAACTAGCTACACTAAAGAGCTTGACAACTAGTTTGCAGTAATATAAAGAGAGTGAGCAAGAAGGTTATACCGCCGTGTCGAGGAAGGAGCCAATCAATCATAAGAATGAATAACTATGAAGACCAATCACCTCAGAATCAAATGATGAACACAATGATTTTTTACCGAGGTTCACTTGCTTGTCGGCAAGCTACTCCTCGTTGTGGCGATTCACTCACTTGGAGGTTCATGCGCTAATTGACATCACTCACCAAACCCTCAATAGGATGCCGTACAACCAACACAAGATGAGGATCACACAAGCCACGAGCAATCCACTAGAGTACCTTTTGGCTCTCCGTCGGGAAAAGGTCAAGAACCCCTCACAATCACCACGATCGGAGCCGGAGACAATCACCACCCTCCGCTCGACAATCCTCGCTACTCCAAGACATCTAGGTGGTGGCAACCACCAAGAGTAACAAGCGAATCTTGCAGCGAAACATGAATACCAAGTGCCTCTAGATGCAAACACTCAAGCAATGCACTTGGATTCTTTCCCAATCTCACAAAGATGATGAATCAATGATGGAGATGAGTGGGAGGGCTTTGGCTAAGCTCATAAGGTTGCTATGTCAATGCAAATAGCCAAGGGTGTGAGCTTGAGCCAGCCATGGGGCTTAAATAGAAGCCCCCACGAAATAGAGCAGTTGTACCCCTTCACTGGGCACAACGCGGGGTGACCGGACGCTCCGGTCATATTGACCAGACGCTGGACCTCAGCGTTCGGTCACGCGATGCATGCCACTTGTCCCCTCTCTTCAAATGATGAGCGCCCGATCTCAACGGTCAAGTGACGATCGGACGCTGCAGCTCAAAGTGACCAGACGCTGGACCTCAGCGTCCGGTCGTTTCCAATAAGCATCCAGAAATGATTTTTCACAACTGGACACGTCTGGTCATGCTCGACCGGACACACCCAGTGTCCGATCACTCAGCGACTCCTCTATGCGTGACCATGTCAGTGTGATCGGATGCAGCCAGCCAGCGTCCGGTCGTTTTAGCGCCAGCGTCCGGTCGACGACCGACACTGCGCTTCTTCTACTGCTACTAGCCGGACGCGCTGGTCCTTCAGAGACCAGCATCCGATCACTTATAGTGACCTCCATCTTTTCTGTCTAGGGTGCCGGTGGCACCGTCGAACTGTCCGCACCCTACGGGTCGACACTCCGCCGGTGAAGTTCCTAACCCTTGCTCAAATGTGCCAACCACCAAGTGTATTCACCTTTTGCACATGTGTTAGTATATTTCCACAAACATTTTTCAAGGGTGTTAGCACTCCACTAGATCCTAAATGCATATGAAATGAGTTAGAGCATCTAGTGGCACTTTGATAACCTGCATTCTAATATGAGTTTCATCCCTCTTAATAGTACGGCTATCGAATCTAAATGTGATCACACTCTCTAAGTGTCTTGATCACCAAAACAAAATAGCTCCTACCATTTATACCTTTGCCTTGAGCCTTTTATTTTTCTCTTTCTTCTTTTCAAGTCCAAGCACTTGATCATCACCATGGCATCACCATCATCGTGTCATGATCTTCAATTGCTTCACCACTTAGAATGTGCTACCTATCTCATGATCACTTGATAAACTAGGTTAGCACTTAGGGTTTCATCAATTCACCGAAAACCAAACTAGAGCTTTCACATGGGTGCAAGCCAGCGGGTAGCTATCTAGCACATCTTTAGCTATCCTCGCCTTCAGTTAAGGAGCTAAACCACGTCAGGCAAGCTCAATGATCATAGCTCAGTCAGAGGTCTTTATCTGCTACTGTAGAGGGGGCTAAGGTCTTCCGCGTGCTCAACCCGACAACACGGTGCGTGCGCGTGGCGCGCGACATCATGTTTGATGAAGGACGTGGCTAGGCATGGGACAAGGCGGTGGTTGATGGGTCGGCGACCGTGCTTTGTGACTTCACCGTCGAGTACGCGTGGGCTGGAGGTGCTGAGGAAGCACAAGGTGCATCTTCATTGACGTATGGGTCTTCATCACCAGCGCCGACCTCTTCACCAACTCTGCCTCATTCGCCATCACCAAATCCGGGGAAGCTCGACAGCCCATCGGTGGTGGTCGGTAGTCCATCGGTAGTAGCTCCGACCTCTACATCATCATAGCCGATCTCTCTAGCGTACCAGTCGACCTCCTCAACATCTTCTACCTTGCCCGCTGCGACACCAGCGCACGCAGGGCAGTCAGAGGTCGAGTACGCCACACTACTGGAGGACAATGAAGACCACCTAGACGCCTACTACGACAATGAGCCTATGTGATACCACACCATGGAAAGCATCCTTGGCGACCAGTCTTCACCGGACTAGCCCGAGAGGCTCTTCGCCTAGCTTCATCCGACGCACGTCGGTGAGCCGACCACTTACGCTGAGGCACAGGGTGATCCAGCATGGCGGGTGGCGATGGAGCAGGAGCTCAAGTCCGTCGAGTAGAACCGCACTTGGGAGCTAGCGCCACTACTTGATGGCCACTGCCCTATCACCCTAAAGTGGGTGTTCAAGCTCAAGAAGGACGAGCTGGGCGCGGTGATCAAGCACAAGGCACGGCTAGTGGCGCACAGCTTCGTTCAGCAGGAGGGGATCGACTACGATGATGCCTTCGCCCCTATGGCACGCATGGAGTCAATCCGTGTCCTTTTCGCATTGGAGGCTCAATAGGGGTGGCAAGTTCACCACTTGGACATGAAGTACGCCTTCCTCAACGACGATCTCAAGGAGGAGGTCTACATGCGCCAGCCACCTGGCTACGCCATCGTCGGAGAAGAGAGGAAGGTGTACAACCTACACAAGGCACTCTATGGCCTACGTCAGGCACCGCGCGCCTAGAACACGAAGCTCGATGCCACACTCAAGAAGATGGGCTTCAAGCAGAGCGCGCATGAGGCGGCGGCGTACCGGCGGGGCAGTGGACGCAATGTTCTACTAGTCGACGTCTATGTCGATGACCTCATCATCACCGGCGCTGAAGACCAAAAGGTGGAGGTGTTCAAGGCATAGATGAAGAAGGCGTTCGACACGAGCGACCTCGGCCTCCTCTGCTTCTACCTCGGCGTCAAAATGCGCTAGGATGCCACCGGGATCGCCCTCCACCAAACCCACTACGCCAAGCATATCCTCGAGTTCGGTAGTATGACATGCTGCAATCCGGCCCACACCCCGATGGAGGAGAAGCTCAAGCTGAGTCGGGGGAGCATGGTGGAGGAGGTCGACCCAACCCATTACCGGTGGCTGACCGAGAGCTTGTGCTACCTGGTCCATACCTGGCCGGACATCGCGTTCGCCGTCGGGTACATGAGCCAGTTCATGGAGCGGCCGAATGATGGAGCATCTACAGGCCGTCAAGCAAATCCTGCAGCTACGTGGTGGGCACCCTCGACTACGGTCGTCACTACGGAAGGACCCCCGACACGACGCGGTTAGTCAACTACTGCGATAGCGACCTCGCCGGTGATGTGGATACCAGCAAGGGCACAACCGGGATGATGTTCTTCCTCGGTGATTGCTTGGTCAGCTAGTAGTCCCTCAAGCAGAAGGTGGTGGCCCTTTCGAGCTATGAAGTGGAGTACATCTCCACCACCACTGCCGCAACACAGGCGCTTGTGGCTGTCAAGGATGCTGGCAGAGCTCCTTGGCAGGAAGGTGGGATGTGGTTGAGCTGAAGGTGGACAAGCAAGTCTGCTCTAGCTCTGACCAAGAACCCTATCTTCCATGAAAGAAGCAAGCACATCCGCATCAAGTACCACTTCATCAGAGATTGCTTGGAGGACGGAAGCATTAAGGACAGCCACATTGCCACTACTGATCAGCTGGCTGACATTCTCACCAAGTTGCTGGGGAAGTCCAGGTTTCAGGAGATGAGGAAGAGGACTGGGCTACAACAGATTACCTCCAATGCTCGGCACAAGGCTTAGGGGGAGATTGATAGATAAGCCTAGTGCTAAAGCACTTTTTCCTGCACTTTTTACTTTCCTTGGCTTCCAAACCTAGTGTTAGGAATATGCTCTCAGCATCTATTTTAGTGGTTGGAATATGCTGAAGCAAGTGGGAGTCTTCTTTGCCTATAAAGGGCAAGGGAGTGTCATTGTAAAAACAGGCTATTTTATTTTTCATTCAATCTAAGTGGCCAAGGGCCAAACTGCCCTCTAGTAGTTCCAGATCTGAATCTGAGATCCAATCGGGCCAACAACTGGAACCTGGCTGCTGGATGCAATCTGAAACTTCTAGACAAGTGTGCATGTGTATGCATTCTCATCCACCCACCATAACTGGTTTGCATTGCATTGGTTGCAACCACATTGGGTGGCTGCTGGTGATGAAGTCATTTATATATAAGAAGGATGAGGAATCGTATTGGACGCAAGTGTCTCCTCCAATAATATATCATTATCATCTGGTTTAGTTAGGTTCTAAATATGTTAATTTGTGCAAGGTGAATCTGTATCTAATCCGTACTGCATAATATGTAATACGCTGTTAGATTTTCTTTCTACTCTGGACCTCGATCTAGTTGTGGTTTAATTAATGAGTAATGTGTCCAGCTAGCACACTTATATATATCCACAAGTATATATTGCATTGGCTAGCTGGTTAGTTTGATCAGAACATGAAGGACAAGTTTAGCTGGCTGATCCATGCAACATGGATTGAGATGTACGGCTAGCTCTATATATATGTGCAGCTGACCAACGAGATGCCTGACAGGACTTATTGAGGCTAGTGGCTGTTTCATAGGGCTGAAAAATTGGGCTGATTCTGACTGATAAGCTCAAGCGAACATGGCGCAGTGAAATTTACACTATATTTCTCCTCTTCTCCTTGCAGTTCAAACATTCAAAAGCTCTGGCATTCCTTTCTGATGAGCGTCCATTATTATTAGTCATCAAGGATGACAACAGCGGCATACTATAGGTGCATGGTAGAGGAAGCTTCCTTTACATATTGTATTATTATACACATGTATTATACTAATTCAAACATCAAAGTATTCAATTTTACCGCGCAACATATCGCCTTTATCTTAGAGAAAGTAGTGTGTTTGGTGAAACATTAACCAATTAAATGTGTCCTTCAGTTCCAAAATAATATGCATCTATGCCGCCAAATAAGTATATTATGAAAATATATTTTATGATGTATGCATCTAGTGATACTAATTTAGTATCATAGATATTGGTGCTCTTTTCTAGATATAAACTTAGTCAAACTTAAAAATACTTTGACTTAGGATAACTCTAAAAGTAGTTGATTAAATTTAGGATGAAGGGAGTACATTGATATGGGCAGAGAACAAGAGGCCCTCAAGCATTGTGATGTGCAGCTAAAAACCACCAGTGTACACTGCACAGTGCAGTCCTTGATATGAAACTGCTTGCAATAATGAATATCCTGCACAAGCATATACATACATGAAATGAATAGTACCAACTAATCATATTTTCGAACATATATATCACTATCCTGCAATCAATGTCCTGAGTACAACATATTCTTCTCCCTTACTTCTTATACTGTACATGCCTGCATTATACAGTGATGTACTTCACTAGCTCTTTCGATGGATACACGCACTTGATGAAGATTGTGACCAAAATATTCCTTTTTGCTTGTGGTTTTGTGGCCACTTCTCACAACGTACCAAACCGGTATGCATGTCCACAAGGATTCTAGGACCACAGGATCATTTCCAGTTGCACAACTAATCTTCTCATCAGCAAGGCTTTATTATTGTCCTAATTAAGCTGTCACATTTCATATACATGCGTGCATGCATATAAGCTATGCGATGGAGGGGTATGTATCATCAATTTGTCCACAAGATGGGTAAACACCATTTTTGAGCCCCCGCATTAACAATGAATCCAAAAGTCAAATTGCCATGTGTTGTGGGCAACAGTACACGCACATGGCTAGAATGTTCACTCCCATATATGTAATGTACACACACACATAGCCATGCAAAACAACTACTAAGCCCGTGTTCAGTTCCAAAAATAGTTCCAAAAAGTGCTACAGTACTCGTCACATCGAATCTTGCGATACGTGCATGGAGTACGTATTAAATGTAGACGAAAAAAAAACTAATTGCACAGTTTGGTTGGAAATCGCGAAACGAACGTTTTGAGCCTGATTAGTCCATGATTGAATACTATTTACCAAATAAAAACGAAAGTGCTACAGTACCCGAATTCCAACTTTCCCTCCGACTAAACACAGCCTAATAAGCAAGCAAGCCACACATGACCAAGATGTTGCAAAGTCAGCCGTGCACATATATGCTCAAGCACCACGCATTAATATTACATGTATACATTTATTCATTTATTTTCCAAAAAAATGAAGCTTGGGTGCTAGTCAATCTGCAGGTCATCATCATCACTTTGGGCAAAGCAGCAGCTAGCTAGCAGATAATTGAGATGATATACTAGCAGATAGCAGGGCCAGGTTGGGCCAAGCGGTGAGCACACATCCAGGGGTTTAGGTGGGCCCCACATGCATGGGGCTAGCTAGCCAGAGCCCCTACTGGTCAGGTGGGTCCCCTAATACAGGCCCTCCGAACCCCTCTAATGACCGTGTGGTGTGGCTTGGCTTTGGCTTTGGGTGTGTCATGTCATCTCATGCATGCCTCATGCATGTCTGTCTCGGTACGGTGTCTCCGGCTCCGGTCGTATCAGGGTGAGATGACCAACCTAAATTGCGTTTGCGTGCGTGTGACACACACAACTAACATATACAACACACGCTAATAATTAAGAAACAGGCAGGTAGTTCCTTGTTCTTTGCTCCTTGCTGGGGAGACGCGCGGCACGTACGTGTCAGGTCAGGTTGCATGAAACCTAATTCTCCTCTGCCCCCTGCACACGTGACAACCTCTCCGGCCCCTGTTCCATCCTAATTCACTGCTCACTTCACGCCCTAAACAACAATTAATTAGCAACCTAATAATAATTAAGGTACGTACCTGTGATTGGATACACAAATTATTTATTATTATTATTATTATTATTATTATTATTATTATTATTATTATTATTATTATTATTATTAAATGGAGTATCCGTTTATATACTGTACAACAGACTAATAATAGTATTTTTATATATAGGACGGAGGGAGTATTCCATTTTGCTATATATACATATCACTCTCTAGTACTATGCATGTATGCCTGTGTATATGTGATGGAAATGTGTTTGCTTCCTCGTTGAAGCTAGCTAGTAGTAACAGGTCAAATGATTAGCAGTAGTACGACAGGAATACATGCATGATATATACGGCCAAATAAACAAAATAGTCTAAGGATATGCTATAGTACACTAGTATACACATCACGTACGTACGGTATGCATGCTGAGTACATATATACATACGGTTGCCTCTGCCTGCAGGATGAAAACTAAATTAAGCTCCACCTTAATTTACTCCAATATATATGGACTGATTTAAATATATGTGCATCTAAATAAGCCCTAAAGTGGCAATGACGACCTGTATCGCGACGCAAGCGTTTGTGTTGTGTGGCCATTGGCAAAGACGTATTTCCTCAGTGGCTCAGTTCCTTGCTCTTGAATGCACAGCTCACTCTTTAGAAGTAACCAATTTGATTGAGTTTTTCAAAAAATAATATTTATGGAACTAAATAAGTATTAGTAGATTAACCTTTTTAGCTTGTAGCCAATTTCAAGTTTGATTAAGTCTATTTAAAAATAGTGTTTATGACACTAAATAAGTATTAGTAGATTAGCCATCGCTTGCAACCAATTTTAAGTTCGACTAAGCTTATTTAAAAACAATATTTATATGATACTAATAAGTATTAGTAGATTAATTATAGAATAAATACTTTTTATAGCACACAAATATAAATGTTGATATTTTTTTATATAAATCTAGATTTTATTAAACCAGATCCCTCTTAGATCAACTAATTTTTTTATAAGGTGTCATAGCTAGAGGGACCTAGCTAACAACTTTTTATAAGCTAGGTCGTTAAATAGCTTAAATTAGACTATAAGTTGTATTCAGATCAACTAGAGGTCCTTTTACCAACTAGCAACTTATTTCAGTTAATTTAAATAGGGCTTTAGTCAAATTTGATTTTTTTTTACTTCTTAAAGAACGTGAAGTGCATTTTTTTGGACGGGAAGTAACTATATATTATAGGTTATGGGTATGATTCGTTGACTGCTATTATCACAAGAAGCCACATCTCTGCGGGCTGGACAAAAAGGCTCAATTGGTTTGGTGGTTTGTTTTAAGGTCGGTCTCCACAAGAGTTTTACGAGAGTTTCATGGTATTAAACTGGTTGACATGTCATGAAATAGACGATAAGTTTCATGAGATTGCCTCTGGTGTGGTGGTGCACAACATGCATGATGCATGCATGCCGCACCACACCTACTTACGTACGTCGTATACGACGTAGCTCGTACGTGCACGTCGCTAGCTTAACAATAATGCATGGGGCATATCCGCATGCATATGTAGATGTATGCATTGTATTATATATGTACGTACTACGTAGACTCGTAGAGAGAGAGATGGCATCATCACATCACATCACAACGACGTAAGTATAGTACTAACTAGTATCTGTGCATGGGAAGCTAATAAGGAAGCTTCTTCTAGTCTATTTGATTAAATTTTGGGAGAATTTATATGATATACAAATATATATATTAGCTAGGAATGCAGCTAGCAGGCTGTTGCATGCGTAAGTACGTACATAAGCGGTGATGAGGACACGATGCCACTTGCACTGTGTGCTGTGCTGCTGCCAGGAAATGTAGTAACTAATAAAGTGGGAGTGCGTACGGAGCATAACAAACACAAGAAACACACAGTTGAATATCTAACTGATGGTGAGAGAAACTAGCTAGCTAGGTAGTACATGCTTAATAAGCAACAACAACAAAGCCTGAGCTAGTCTGCATGCATCGCATTGGCCCATTAACGACTACGTCTTAGACTAATACAAGCTCCTTCTAATCTCTCTCTGAGGTCAGCACAGAGAAATTAGAGAGGGAGTGAGAGAGAGAGAGAGAGGAAGCTGCGGCGTCTCCTGCACACAAGCAAAGACTTCTTGCTTTTGGCCGGCCGGCACCACATCCACGTATGTAGTAGTAGCTTCCTTGCTCAGCAGCCATGCATGCTTCTATCCTATCATGTGTGTATACAGGCACTACCACTAGTATTATGCTTTTGCTGCCATGCACGCCACCTCCGTACCCTAGCTTATCTCGCTAACAAACCTCTATAAAACCCTCCTGCCATCCACCCCAACGAACCACACAAGACCTTCGTTGCATTCCTTACTCTCCTCCTCTCTTAGCTTCTTCCTTATCGTCATCGTCATCCTCTCTCCAAGTCCAAAGCCAAGCAAGGTCGATCGTCGAAGCAAGCAAGCAATACAATGGGGAGGTCACCGTGCTGCGACCAGGACGCGGGGGTGAAGAAAGGCCCGTGGACGCCGGAGGAGGACAAGCTGCTCGTCGACTACATAAATGAGCACGGGCACGGGAGCTGGCGCCGCCTGCCCAAGCTCGCCGGCCTCAACCGCTGCGGCAAGAGCTGCCGCCTCCGCTGGACCAACTACCTCCGCCCGGACATCAAGCGCGGGCAGGTTCACCGACGACGAGGAGAAGCTCATCATCCACCTCCACTCCCTCCTCGGCAACAAGTGGTCCTCCATCGCCACCAAGCTCCCCGGCCGCACCGACAACGAGATCAAGAACTACTGGAACACGCACCTCCGCAAGAAGCTGCTGAACATGGGGATCGACCCCGTCACGCACCAGCGACGCACCGACCTTAACCTCCTCGCCGCCGGCGGATTCACCAACCTCCTCGCCGCAGCCAACCTCGCGGCCGCCGCTGGTGGTCACGGTCACGGTGGTGGTGGTCCGGCAGCTGCTGGTGGTCCACTCGCTGCAGCCGCCGCCGCGCATGCTAGCTGGGACATCAACGCGCTCAGGCTCCAGGCCGACGCCGCCAAGTACCAGCTCCTAGAGGGCCTCGTCCGCGTCCTAACCGCCCCCGCCGCGCCTACCGTCGACCTCATGACCCTCCTCGCCGCCGCCAATGGAGGAGGGGCGGTCAGCGGTGGCCACCAGCTGCTCAGCGGCGTCGACCAGCAGAGCACCACCACCGCCAGCAGGGTCGTCCAGCAGTACGACGGCATGCTCAGCCTGCCGGCGTTGACCAGCGTGCCGGCCGTCACGCAGGGCATGTCGTCGGCCATGTCCTCCGCCTACTCCCTCTACGGGCTCGCCTGGGACGGGCTCAGCTCCACGGAGCTCGGCCACAGGGCCACCACCGGGAGCAACATCACTGCTGCCGCGATGCCGCCACCTTCGGCACCGGCAGCCGAGGGGTGTAATGCCGGCAACGGCGTCGGCACGTCGTCGACCCCATCCCCGTGCGAGGAGACGCCGGCGTCGAGCCCGTTCGACGGCCTGGAGAGCCTCACCTTGGATTTTGACCCCAACAGTGACAGTTGGAGAGAATTGCTAGAGTGAGTATAGCCATAGCACTATAGCAGCTAGCATACCATGCCATGCATCAACTTTATTATTTACTTATATATATTTTTCTACCTAGTAGGATTAAAATTTCTATCTATACAAGTATTAATATGTATGTAAATTATATATATATCCTCACTAAAATTTGTAGCTACATACAAGTATATATATATATATATATATATATATATATATATATATATATATATATATGGCTACTACTAGCTAGCTAGGAATAGGATTAAAAAAATAGCTTATTAAATAGTAACATGCATGTATATAGTATATACTGTTTATTTGCTTGTAATTGCCTCTGATCTCACCATGTATTTTTCTTTCTCTTTGTCTTTTGGTGCATGTGCAGGCAAATGTCATGGTTGAACAACCCCAATGATCAGCTGTGAGAAGAAATGACACATATCTTTCATATATAGGAGTAAGATGAAGAACTGATGAAAAGTTGAAAAGATGGATTGATATATGATGGAGAAACCGTTTCTTTGCATTGGATTGGTTGTTGCACACTTCTTTGAAGATGTGAAGTTTGTCTGTTGATAGGATATAAAAGGTGGTTTGGCCCACTTTATTTTAGCTATGTACAAAGAACCAACGACAAAAATACATACATGTATACATATATGCTCACCTAAGCGATTTCAATTTGTTTTTTAGTTTTGTGCTTTTGTTTTGCCTTGCAAGGAGGGCACACACACATATATACTTGTAATGATTAGCTTGTGACATATATATATATAAACTAAACGAGGTTTTCTTTTCCACACACCCGAGTGTGACTATTTCATATGTTATATATGTACTTGGTTGACACGCCATTTGCTACTAGTGTTACTTGCGAAATGAATCTAAGTTGAGGCCGGTCGTGACAGTGTTTGACAAAAACTAGGTGCTAATTAATTGGTTGTGTCTATAATTCTGCTGTAGGTGTCCTTTCCAAATTGACCCCTTTTGTTCCATTATACTGGAGATGGACCATGTCAATCATATCAGCCTATATATATGCTGTATATCCGTGACAAAGACTACATATATAAATGTCTACTGAATTCGATAGTCCAACTTACTAATTATACCATAGTTTGGAATGTTAATTGTCTGAAATATAAGGATGACGTACGTATGTACTAGACAAGAACAAGTCAAGAGTTTTATTTCTTAATTGAAATATAAAAACAGTATTTTATTCTCTTTTGCAATTACTAGGAAAATATCAGTGCTTTAATTATTCAGCAAGATACAACAACGTGAAGTTTTTTTTGTAGTCATCACTAAGTATACTCCCTCCATTTCAAATTACATACATATTAGTGGTGTGTTCTAAGTCAGACATTTCTATCTGCTTTGACTATCAATTTTATGAAATCCATGTACTTTCATAACATGTGAATTGTATATTATGAAACTATTTCTCATAGTGAATCTAAAAACATAAATAATATTATGTTGTTAACCTATACAAAAAAAAATTAAGTTCATGGTTAAAGATTTGAATGTTTGATTTAGGATAAAGCTAGCTAATACGTACAACATGCATGTAATTAATTTAAAATGGAGGGAGTCTATGGTGATTACATTTTGTGCATAAATAGATATATATGTGTGTTCTTGATTGAATAGTACCTCGACCCAGTATCAAGTCAATAGAGAACCAACAGTCACGTCGGCAAGCATGTCCTGCTGCACGTACCTCAGATAGGCCTCCCCCTGAGCTAGCTGTGCATGCCATGCATGCATATGTAGCTTCTTTCCCTGACCCTTGAGTCTTTTCAAAACGAGGGAGGTTACTTGTTTGAGTAGAATTGACTATAGCATGCAGACACATCACTAACCTGCAGGGTACATAATTAACATGTGTAAACGGTATAAGATTAAAAAATGAGTTAGTTGAGGTTGGAGAAGGACGGCCGGGGGTAGCTTGTCTCAGTGGAGAAACTACGTGATGAGAAAGTTACTACACTAGTACACTATATTAATTACCCCCAATAACGTTCTAGAACTCCAAACTGCATGCTTGATTTTTATTTTTTACTGACCGGCCGGCCCAAATAAACTAGCTAGCTAGGTTGTTAATAGTACATGTGGCACTCATCAACATTTGACCAAGCTCAAATATATATAATTAGGTTAGCTAATGCAAGTTGTTCCATGTTCATCAAATTCACAAATTTAGAGATGAAGATGATAACTTATGTCTGTTCAAATTTAAAGATGCAAGCATGCTTTACAGAAAGCAAGCAAAAAAACTATAAAGGAGACCCACAAAGCACATGCATGTCTCCGGTATGCCTGGGGTGTTTTTGTTTGCTTGTGCATGGATTCTTCTTGTACAGATTCCTTTTTGGAATGAGAAAACTCGAAGTGGAATATCATCATCAGCTAGCTATGAGTGTACTTTTAGTTAAAACGGCAGCAGCTAACTGTATAGTGATGGCTGCTACCTCCATCCATCTATCATCGGGTCCAAAAGAAAGAAAGAAAAAAGAAAGAAAAAAAGGAAAGAAAGAAGTGGGAAAAAAAAAACCTTGACGATGATATGTTATTTTCTGTGCCCCAGCTGGGGAGAGAAGTCGTAGAATTAGTTAGCCAGTAGGTAGGCCTCATTTCCCCACACCACAAGCCATTGACTGTCCAGCTTTCTGCGCTACTTGCATTTGCGATGCGACTCTTCACTCTTCTCAAAGTAAAGCTTCCATGGAATCCCCTTTTAGCAGCCCCTGTCCTATCCTGTGCATGCTTATGCAATCCGTTTTGACACCAAAATTAAAGCTTGTTGCAAGCAGTTGCTGCTTTGCCATTGACAAAGTAATGATCACACAGCTAAACCTAACGGCGGCCGGCCCTTCAATTCAGTTCGGTCGTCGATGAGCTTAATTATATATGGCATTAATTTGACAAGTAATGAACTAATAATGCCTGCAGAATATATTTTTTTGGTATATATATCCTCATACTTATAGATTTTGTTAAGAAAATTGAGTCATCTACATATATATTACCCAAAAACTGCATGTAAATGTAATACTATTCTCTACATATTTCTACTAGGGATTAGTTTAGCTTATTTCCAATTGCATGTGAAAATTTACTTATTGTTCACTATTAGTATGCATGTCATGTGATGATGTGTCAAGAAAATAAAATTTCTCCCTCTCGCTGTCTAATAATCATGTCATACTTTGACATATGTCAGGGACAAACAGACCACGTACGATTAATTGTTGAACGGCTAGAGCTCAGGTTCCGTCTCCTGTTTGGCTATTTTGGCAAGTCGGTCTACAGTGACTTGCATGGTTTGCTTACATCAGTATTTCAAAACAAATACATGTTTGTAGACTTGGCTTACTTGTAGGACTGTGCCTGTCTGAGAACGTACCAACTGCACTGCTACTAGTCGTCTAGTCCTAGCTAGTACTTTGTAAGGAAGGAAGGATAAGAGTATGGAAAAGATCCAACATCGATCTATATATCTTTTGCCTATCCTTCCTTAGCTAGGTCACTTGTATTAGCTAGGATAGGAGGATATATAACTACTGCTTATCTGACCATATATAGAGGGTAAGGGTAGTAAGTTAATTAAAGAGGAGACAAGAGAGAGATACTGCATATGGATGCAGATTACAGAAGAAGGCTCTTGTTATTTCAGACATGAATTCAGTCCACTATCACAGCATCCAGATGGAGCAATCTATCTATCTCTGACAATGCAAGCAAAGGCCAACATTAGGGGTGCAGTTGGAGATATATCTATCAGATACTACACCAGGTGATGATGCCCTGGCATCAAGCTAATAAAGGTGGTAGCTTTAACACATGTTTGTTATGTATCTCTTCAGGGGGTTACTTTTCTCCTGAAAAATTGACCTTTATATATATATATGTATGTGCTTCAGATAAAGGGTACATGCATAGGGAAGCAGCAAAGTTGCTACGTTAGATAGACGAAGTTTCCAAGTCACCTGATAAAAAGATGCATGTCTCAGGAATATAAAGAATTCTTGGCAAAGCATTCATGCATGTGCCACCTCTGCAATCCTGTCCACAAGTATTTGTACATGGTGACATCAACAGATTTACCTACCCGGCGAAAAAAGAATTATGTACTAGTGCACAAGAGAACTCATACATGATGGCTACGGTGGTGCATGGTCAGCTTGACTACAATGTGTCAAACTGAGACTGCTTCTACGTAGAATGCAAATTGAATTCATGGTTGAAATTATGCAGCTTTCGAAATGAGATGAGAGAAAAAGGGAAACTGATCTGATTCCTACTACTTGCGAGGAAACAGCGCGCCTGTGTGACATAGGATAACCAACCATACAAGTTAGATTTCATTTTGACCAACCAATTGTCAAATCCAGCCATCCGTCCGTCCTTCAAAATGAGAAACTAGCTAGCTGCTCTCTGCATGTGGCCCTCAAAAGGTTCCAAAATGTCATGGATTGCTTCTGTCACTGCAGATTCTCACTCTGCGGCTTTCGTCGTTCGTTTCAGAGAAAATTACCTACAGCCATGATTTGTTTAGCATAAGAAGCAAACTTTCCTTTGGCTCCATCTACTTAATTACTCTGACAGTAGACTTGGATTGTATTGACTTGTCGATGTTCTCTGATGAGTAAGGAAACGTAGCTAAATTGGTTTGGCTGTTTCATCAGAACCTAACAAGGCAGTACACCAGAGTACCTGTACATAACCATATAGTAGTACATAATATTGTTAACTAGCAAGTCACAAACTAATCGTTTGACCGAAAAACATACAGTGTTGAAGTTATCTAGCGTTCGTCAATTCACAACCTGCAACTGCTCCTCAGAAATCTACAGGAAGATGAATATGTGTACACACACCATATACATATGCAAATGTAGCAAAAGATATATAATACATAAAGTCAACAAGTGGTCTTTTTCAGGAAACTTAATTACACCTCAACAATGAGACAAATCTTCACCTGTTACCTGGAGACTGAGAATTCACCATGATATGAGTGTTCAAGAGGATAACATTCAGGAAGCGATGGAGCTGAGAATGAAGAAAAAGCCTTGCCCCACAAGGGATGGCAAGATATTTAGTAGGTAAACCATGGACCTAGAAAGGAACAACCACATACCTACCTTTCGCAAGAATAATGGTGTGTTCCAATCTAAAGCCCCCTCGGCCTCGCTCTCAGTCTGCTGCTTATTGCATCATCAGCCAAGAAAAAAGGACCTGCTGTAGCAAATCAAATGTCATGACACTGTCACAACTACTATTGAAAAATAATGATAACTCTTATTCTTGTTCTATCCAACAAAAGGTGGTATATACTGCACGCTACGCTAACACATCTCACAATTATTATACCATCTTTATTTCCATATATAAGCCCAGCAAAGCTAGCTAGCTGCTGGTTATGCGGGGCCTATTATTAACAACTTAAAAACTGCAAAATAAGGGGTTAGGGATTGGTTTGGGTTGCGCTATATCCATCAAAATAAAGACGTAGCATGCAATAATTCTGGATTTGGCGAATTAATTAAGTCGTCCATGGTTTAATAATGAACCGTGTCAACTTACCATAACAACAACTCAGCTCATATTGATATATAAGTTCTCTTGTATATATGATAAAGCGTAAATATGGTGTACTATATGAATGAAATATATTCATTATAACTTTAAACATATACTAGCTAGCTCCTTTTCTATTCAATGAGTTAAAATTAATTGTTGGGAGTGACTATTTATTCCTGTCATCATTTCCATCCACATTATTGTCCTATATATTGGAGTGAAAATACACAGACACCCCTCTCATTTGTAGTATTAGAATAAGAACAGAATTATCTAGAGAACGAAGTACTAGCTAGATAGCAACTATATAGAGAGCTTGCATCGACACGCAGCTTCCTTACAGCTTGCTAGTGTTGCAAAATAATCACATCGGCCATGATATAATCCCCGTAATAAGGTATTTTTTTATCATAGTCGCTAGAGAATGAAATTATTTAAACAAAAGGTGTTTTAGCTCGGCACGGTAAATAAAATGGATTAGGTAAGTAGCCAGGTCCCAGGGGGATGGTGATGGTGATCAACGTGCGTAAGACACCCCCTCTCATCACCCTGATCAAAATTCAAAAAGGTGTTTTAATTTGACCGTCCTTCACTTCATGTGGTTGTATAAGTAAGTAGTAGCTAGCTACCACTGCGCCAGATTTGCACATCACTGCCGGCATTATCACTGCCGGATTTGTGAGAACCAGCAGTGATGTATCTTCATTGCCGGTTATGAGCTTGAAAATGAAAAAATGATTGGGGCTGGGCTAAAACCGACAGTGAATGACCACATCACTGCCGGTTTGTGGCTTGAACCGGCAGTATTTTGGCGGCCACTCATCACTGCCGGTTTAAGCCAAGAGCCGACAGTGATTAGGCTCTATCACTATCGGTTCTAGCCAAGAACCGACGGTGATAAGCCTACAACACAAAAAGGCTGCAGCCGTCCTCTCCTTCCTCCTCTCTTCCATCCCAAGAACAGAGGCGCGCGTTTGAACCCTTCCCTCCATTGTTGCGGCTGCTCTTCACCATGAAGCTAGTGCTTGGATTTTGAAGAATGGCTTGATCTTTTTGCTTTAAGGTTAATAACAAACATCCACTTCTTTGATTTTGTTGCTTAATTAGCTTCGTTTTGATGGCTACGTTGCTTGATTCGCATTCTAGTTCTTTCTCCATTCTAGAGAGCACTTTTCCAATTGAACATTTGTGCAAGGCTCAAATTGTGGTGAATCCATCATCCAAACGGTTGGTGCCTATGAACACATTTAAATTCCTAGCTAATTATTCCATGGTGGTCAAGATCATCATTGTTAGTATGTGATGTTATAATTAGTTCTTAGAAGTAGAGTAGAATAGATGTTCTTTATTATTGTGCAATAATTGTTTTTTACTACGATTTTCAATTTACAGGGCTGGGGCTATCAATTTCAATTTTCCAATAATTAGTGTACAAGAATGTTTTCCAAAAATGGTACTTTCGAGCTACAATTGTTGTTCATGAAGCTCGATTTCTTATCAATTCTTTGTAATTACTGTCTCAGTATTTTTTGTGCAGAGATGGATCGAGAGTGGATGCATCTGTCCCGAACGGACAAGCGGTACATGCATGGCGTCAGCCAGTTTATCACCGATGCCAAAACACATGCTGGGAATGAGAATCATGTCTTCTGTCCATGGAAAGATTACAAGAATCATAGAAACTTTTGTCAAATTGAGTCTATACGATCGCACTTGATTACCAGGGGTTCATGCCAAACTATACGATATGGACTATGCATGGCGAGGTTGGTGTGAATGTTCTACAGGAAAACGATGATGATGTGGACATGCCTGACGTAGCCATCCACGATGCTAACGAGGAACCCGGTGTCAATACGGAACCTATGGCCACAGTTAATAATGTGTTTAGGAACACGCTAGCTGACGACACCGAGGATAACGATGACATTTCTCAGCTGCTACGTAATGTAGAGACCGGATGTCTTAGTGAAAGACAGCTGAGAAAGCTAAAGAAAATAAGACAAGATGGCAAAACACCATTGTATAGGGATTATCCAATGAGCAAATCGGAAGCCAACATCGTGCTGTTAGAGTTCAAATCGACAAACGGATTGAGCTATAAAGGCTTCGATCAGTTGTTAGGTATAATAAGGAAAATGCTCCTAGAAAAAAATGAGTTACCAGAAAAGACATACTTGGCCAAGCAAATGATCTGCCCCATCGGCCTCGAGGTTGAAAAAATCCACGCGTGTTCCAATGATTGCATATTGTACCGTGGAGAAAAATACAAAGACTTAGACAAGTGCCCCAAATGTGAAGATCCATGGTACAAGGAAGGGTTGTCAGATGAGGGTACCAAGACCAAAAGAGGTCCTGTAAAGGTCGTTTGGTATTTTCCTATAGCTCCCCGGGTGCATAGGCTATTTGCATGTGCAAAGTCAGCCAAGCTATTGCACTGGCATGACGAAGAGCGTAAGAAAGATATAATGATGAGGCACCCCGCCGATGGACATGACTGGAGGACTATCAATACTATGTTCTATAAGGACATCGGTGGAGAGGTAAGGCACCTTTGGTTTGCTTTGAGCATAGATGGGATGAATCCTTTCGACCAGGTTAGAAGCAATCATAGCACCTGGCCAGTGACGCTCTATATATACAACCTTCCACCTTGGGTCTATATGAAGCGATCGTACATCCAGATGCCACTACTGATCTAAGGGCCAAGACAACTTGGGAACGACATCGATGTGTTTCTAGAACCAGTGATCGATGAACTAGTGGAGATGTTTGAAAAGGGTGTGCTGGATGTTTGGGATGAGTACAAAAAGGAACATGTCACGATCAAGGGAGTACTTATCGCTACAATCATCGACCTGCCAGGTCGAGGTTCGTTGTCCGGAGAGAAGACAAAAGGCTATACTGGATGTGTCGAGTGCTTGGACGACACCGATGCGGTAAATCTGCCAAATAACTCAAAGATAGTTTATATGGGACACCATAGGTTCCTACCTAAGAATCACTCTTACCGTAGGAACAGAAAAGATTTCAATGGTACTATTGAGAAACGCTTAGCTCTAAAATATCGAGACAGGCCTGTGATACTTCGAGAACTCAACAAACTGGAGGTTGTCCTTGGGAAGGGGGACAATGCAGTAGCAGCACATGATGGGAGCGTTTGGAAGAAAAAATATGTATTCTGGAAACTACCTTACTGGCCATTTCTGAGTGTACGCCATTGTCTTGATCCCATGCACATCACTAAAAATGTGTGCGCTAACACCCTTAACACCTTGATGGACATCGGGGGGACATCGAAGGATTCACTAGCCACACGCCTAGACATGCAACACTTGGGAATCAGGAAGGAGCTGCATCCCATGGAGCTAGAGAATGGCCAGTTCGAACTTCCGGATGCGTCATGGACATTGAAGAAGGAAGAAAAGTGTGCACTTATTTCTTTCTTCAATGAACTCAAAGTCCCGACGGGCTACTGTGTGAACCCGAAGAGGCTAGTGAACATGAGAGAACTCAAGTTCAACTATGGCCCTATGAAGGCCCATGACTATCATGTCATTATGACTCAGCTGCTCCCTGTTGCCCTGCGTGGTATCCTCCCCCCAAAGGTCCGTGCCCCAATCATAAAGCTTTGCTCGTTCTTCAATGCGATCTCAAAAAAGGTCATTGATGTGTCCACGCTAGAGCAGCTGCAGCGGGACATAGCCAAAACTCTCGTTAGGCTTGAGATGCATTTCCCACCGACTTACTTTGATATCTCATTGCATCTGCTCATTCATCTTGTTGACCAAATTAGAGCCCTTGGCCCAATGTACCTGCATCATATGTTCCCTTTCGAAAGATTGATGAAAGTTTTTAGGAGGTATGTTAGGAACAGATTCAGGCCAGAAAGGGGCATGGTTGAAGGATGGTCAACGGAGGAGGCCATTGAGTTCTGCACATATTATTTGGACATCAAAAGGGTCGGAATTCGAGGGAAGACTACGCGGCAAAGAAACGATTAGGGAGAAATCTGTTATAGTAGGCGACCCTGTTTCTTTTAGACAGGCACAGTTCGCTGTTCTCTAGCAAGCCGAGGGTGTGATGCCATACATTGACGAGCACATGCAATCACTGCAAACTCTGTATCCGAGCAGGTCACATGCTTGGCTGGATAAAAAACATAAGGAGGAATTTATCAACTGGTTGCGACGTCGCTTGCTTGGAATAAAGGTGGGTAATCAACTGGATGCCTTAGCCATGGGATCTTCGAGTACATATCTTAAGTACCAAGGGTATGAGATCAATGGATTCACATTTTACATAAAAAAGCAAGATGGAAAGAGCACATACCAAAATTGTGGTGTTCGTTTTGATGCTCACGACGAAAACAGCAACGTGCAGGCGACATACTATGGTTTCATAGAGGAGATATGAGAGCTAGCCTATGGTCCGTTGAAGGCAGCTCTTTTTTGCTGCCAGTGGGTCCAGCTCGAGGAAATCAACACTAACAACGAAGGGTTCACTACCGTTGATCTCACTAAGACCACATATAGAGACGACCCCTTCGTCCTTGCAAGACATGTTATGCAAGTCTTCTATGCAAGGGACAACAAGACAAAAGGAAGGCTAAAAGTAGTCCTAGAAGGGAAAAGGAAGATTGTCGGTGTCGATGGAGTGACGGACGATGAAAACTACAGGGGCTATCAGGAAATGCCTCCATTCGGGGTGAACGTACCCCTACCTATCATTCAAGAGGGTAACGAACCTGCTTACGTACAGCTTGATCACAATGAGGCCCTCATTGTTGATGCACCTAAAGACAGTTAGATTATTGTTAACTATGTAATCATTATGCACATAACCATGAAGGATGTTTGATCCTGATGAAACTCTCCTCTCCTCTCTCCTTGTCGTTAATACTCTGCCAACTCAGCAAATATGCCGACGTATTATTTCTAAACTTTACTCTCTGAATTTAAACACCAGCTAAATATAAATATAAATATATATGTCTAAACTTCCGATAGAAGGACATTGGGATGGCCATTCTCTTCGGAGCTACTACTAGTAGTGAGGGATCCACAGCTCCTCGGTGCCACTGGTCCCCAACTAATTAATTTGTAGTCCCTACTTGCAATACTCGAAGGAGCCTAGCCCGACGCTGAGGAGCTGTGGATCCCTCACTACTAGTAGTAGCTCAGAAGAGAATGGCCGCCCCAATGTCCTTCTATAGGAAATCTAGACATATATATTATAAAATTGAAACAAAAAATTTAAAATTTGGGCCGCCTGGGACTCAAACACAGGTCTCGGGGGCTAAGTTGCGGAGTCTTAACCATTGAGGCAGTCGGAGGAATTCGAAAGGAAGGGAAAAGTTATACTACTTAACCCCTAACTGGTACAACCACATCACTGTCGGTTTGAGGAATGGCCCGACAGTGATGGTTCCTCATCACTGTCGGTTTAGAATTACAACCGACAGTGACGAGCAATTTCCCAAAGTCATTTAATAATTTATAAAATTGAAACAAAAAATTGGGCCGTCTGGGACTCGAACACGGGTCTCGGGGGCTAAGCTACGGAGTCTTAACCGTTGAGCCAGTGGGTGGTATTCGAAATAATTGGAAAAGTTATCCTACTTAACCCTTTACTGCTACACCCACATCACTGCCGGTTTGATGATTCACCCGACAGTGATAATTCCTCATCACTGTCGGTTTAGAGTTAAAAACTGACAGTGATAACTCCATTCACTATCGCTTTTTAAACTAAAACCACCAGTGATATGTAGATGCTCCTCACATGCCAACAGTGCTCTCACTGACCACAACAGTTGGAACACTGCTCCCACCTATCCCAAAAACTTTAGTTCAGAAATAAAAATGTACCACGACTGCTAGCCCCTATAAAATGGCCCTCGGCCAGGAGCTAGCCTCTCCATGCATTTTGGTTTCAGCCAGGCCTTATCAGCCATGATACAATGTTTTCCTCTCATAACGAACCACAGATATCATTATGCATCATAGTCCACCAAAATGGTGCACACAAGAGGTACTAGAAGAATGCCACATGTGAAGGAAATACCAAGTTTGGGATTTTTCAGAGATGGTTTGCTACTTTCTGAGGTTTAATTAAATTTTCGCGCGACGACACCGATTAATTATAGGTTGAACTGAGTCTACCCATGAAAAGATTCAGAATAGTGCTAAACTTTTATACAGGCTCTAATGTGCCCTAGGGATAAGAATTTTATGGAGGTGGATGACAAAATCTATTGGGTCCAAGATGAAATCCACCCTCTTTTGTCTCATTCGGCACAAAGAAAAATATAATAAAGAAAAAAACTGATCAGAAAAATCTCAGATCCTGTGTGGGGTATTAATTTGGGTGTACATGCTTGCCAAAAAAAATTCAAGCCATTTCGATATAGGCAGAGTATACATACTTCACTGAGGTACATGTGCCTTTTCATCGAACTATGACTATACACATAGGTTATCAAGGTTTCTATGGTTCATAGGCATTCTGGTGTCGTATTCATCTCAAACTTTTTCTTAGGCTTCCACATGCCACGTGTGAAGGAAACACCAAGTTTGATATTTTTTGGAGATGGTTTGCTACTTTCTAAGGTTTAATTGAATTTCCGCGCGACAACACCGATTAATTAGAGGTTGAACTGAGTGTACCCACGAAAAGATCCAGAATAGTGCCAAACTTTTACACACGCTCTAATGTGCCATAGGGATAAGAATTTTGTGGAGGTGGATGAAAAAATCTATTGGGTCCAACATGAAATTCACCCTCTTTTGTCTCATTCGGCATATAGAAAAATATAATAAATAAAAATACTAATCAGAAAAACCTCAGATCCTGTGTGGGGTCTTAATTTGGGTGTACATGCTTGCCAAAAAAATTTCAAGCTATTTCGATATAGGCAGAGTATACATGCTTCACAGAGGTACGTGTGCCTTTTCATCGAACCTTGACTATACACAGGTTATCAAGGTTTCTGTGGTTCATAGGCATTCCAGTGCCGTATTCATCTCAAACTTTTTCTTAGGCTTGTACGTGCCATGTGTGAAGTAAACACCAAGTTTAGGATTTTTCGGAGATGGTTTGCTACTTTCTGAGGTTTAATTGAATTTCCGCGCGACGACACCGATTAATTATAGGTTGAACTGAGCCTACCCATGAAAAGATCTGGAATGGTGCCAAACTTTTACACAGGCTCTAATATGCCCTAAGGATAATAATTTTGTGGAGGTGGATGAAAAAATCTATTGGGTCCAAGATGAAATTCACCCTCTTTTGTCTCATTCGGCACAGAGAGAAATATAAAAAATAAAAATACTAATCAGAAAAACCTCAGATCCTGTGTGGGGTCTTAATTTGGGTGTACATGCTTGCCAAAAAAATTTTAAGCCATTTTGATATAGGCGGAGTACACATGCTTCACAGAGGTACGTGTGTCTTTTCATTGAACCATGACTATACCCATAGGTTATCAATGTTTCTATGGTTTATAGGCATTCCGGTGTCATATTTATCTCAAACTTTTTTTAGGCTTGTACGTGCCATGTGTGAAGTAAACACCAAATTTGGGATTTTTCGGAGATGGTTTGCTACTTTCTGAGGTTTAATTGAATTTCCGCGCGACGACACCGATTAATTATAGGTTGAACTGAGTCTGCCCACGAAAAAATCTAGAATAGTGCCAAACTTTTACACAGGCTCTAATGTGCCATAGGGATAAGAATTTTGTGGAGGTGGATGAAAAAATCTATTGGGTCCAAGATGAAATTCATCCTCTTTTGTCTCATTCAGCACACAGAAAAATATAATAAATAAAAAACTGATCAGAAAAATCTAAGATCCTATGTGGGGTCTTAATTTGGGTGTACAAGCTTGCCAAAAAATTTTAAGCCATTTCGACATAGGAATACATATGTTTCTATTTATTCAGTATATAAAAGAAATTTTTTAATATATAAACATCACTGTCGGTTTCAAAAAACTGGCATTGATGAGAATAAACTGACAGTGATACTGTTTATCACTGTCGCTTTATTTTAAAAACCGGCAGTGATATATAAAAAATTAAAAAAATTGTGCCAGCCCTCGGGTTCGAGCGCGGGTCTTGGGCTGCAGATTTTAGAGACTTAACCGCTGCGCTAGTATAGGATTTGTGCCAAGGGTTGTTTACTTTTTTCTTTTGACCTTTAGGCCGCTTAAAAAATTATAAAATCGAACAAAAAAATTTGGGCCGCCTGGGACTCGAACACGGGTCTCGAGGGCTAAGTTGAGGGGTCTTAACCGTTGCGCCAGTAGAAGGAGTTCGAAAGAAAACAAAAAGTTATCCTACTTAACACCTAGCTGCTATACCATATCACTGCCGGTTTGGGGAATGACCCGGCAGTGATGTACCCCATCACTGTCAGTTTACAAACAGAACCAGTAGTGATGAGCTATTTCCCGTAATAAATTAATAATTTATAAAATAGAACCAAAAATTTTGGGCCACCTAGGACTCGAACACGGGTCTTGGAGGCTAAGTTGAGGGGTCTTAACCGTTGCGCTAGTAGGAGGAGTTCGAAAGAAAATGAAAAGTTATCCTACTTAACACCTAACTGTTACACCACATCACTACCGGTTTGGGGAATGGCCCGGTAGTGATGTACCCCATCACTGTCAGTTTACAAGCAGAACTGGCAGTGATGAGCTACTGGTATAAAAATGGCGCGGGTTGAAATTATCCAAATTTATTTCAACCCCGCGCCAACCCCTCCCCCCGCGCCGCCGGAGCACCACCCCGCGCCGGAGCACTGCCCCACGCCGTCCACCGCCCCAAGCCAAAGCACCGCGCCATCCATGCCAAGCCAGAGCACCGCGCCGTCCGTCCCACCGCCGAGGCCTTCAAGAGTGTGCGGACAGCTGCTTTCCCACCCCCATGGTAAGTGCGTGGCTCACTGCCCGCTACGTGTCTGATGAAATGTCCCACAACTGCTTACTTGAATCAGTAGAGGCTTTTCATTTACCAAGTACTATAACTTATTGTTTGATATGAAAATTTACTTGTCATAATTTATGTTACTGCTACTTTATTGCAATGCTAGCATACAGTTTGATCATGAATGTCTAGTCTGTAGTGCCACCGATGCTCAATGTTTTTGGATGTGAGGATGGAGTATATATTTTAGACCTATAGAACTAATATATGCACATCTTAGCATGGACCAGATAGGTACAAGTACAACTACAACTAATTTCTAAAAGATTTGGGTCTTCTTACTCCTTTCACAAATCTCATTCCTAGAGCTGATTATGAGTCACTTCAAGTTTCAAGCTTGTGCAAAAGCCAAGATAAAGAAAAGTTAATTGGACTAAGGCTAACTACAAGCAAACGAGGGTTGTTCGATCAGTATCAGGTAGGAAGAAATAATCATTATCAAAGAAGATTGGAATTTGGAAAGATGCTTACCTGCACTGATACTTGTGAAAGAACCTCGTGCTGATGGTTGGGGGATTTATAGTGAGACTAAAGACTCTGAGACATCTCTAGAAGTATATCCAAAAGTCTTAAACTGGCTCTCTAAATCATTATTTGGTTTTTAACGAATAAAAAAATATTCTTTATACCTTTCCTACATCTAACAACTTTTCTTTATCTTGTATGCATTGTAGAGGGTTCAATGCACTTAGACTAAGGTTATGATGACTTAATATATTAATTGGACTGAGGATATGGTCATGTGCAATGATGATATAATCATAAGTTGTAGTAACTATTACTGCGGCACGTGAATAGCTGTTTTCCAAACACTCCTATCTATGCAATGGTTGTGTGTTATTCATAAATATATTAAATTTTATAAGAATACATCATGTTTGAATGACAACCTAATTTACTTAAATGTATAGGCAACCATGGCATGGTATGTAGTGCATGTTGGTCACGTGCCTAGGATTTATCGAACCTGGGAAGATTGCTATGCTCAAGTCAATCGCTACCCTGGTAATTTGCACAAAAAATACAACACAGAAGCTGAAGCTTTGAGGGCCCACTATAGTCATCCGGCCTACCTTGCAAACCATGGGCAACCAGCCTACTATGGTCCAATGAATGCAAACCATGGCCATCCGCTGGCACTGGAGATTGAAGAGAAGCCACCCGCCGGAGATGTGAAGATTAGGAGAATTGCTCCTTGGTCTTGAAAAGATGTCATGCTTTTATTTATGGCTATGGTCATTGCTTTTCTTATTTGAAAGTTGATGTAGGCTTAGTTTCGTAGAATAGTAGGTGGACTTTGTTGTATGTGGTCAATCAAACAATGAATTTGTTCTAGGTGAACATATGCTATTATTTAACTTTGTTGTATTTGGACTTATTATTAGACTTTGCTTTAAACACACACACACACACACACACACACACACACACACACACACACACACACACACACATATATATATATATATATATATATATATATATATATATATATATGAACATATGCTATTAGTAGTTGTCCGCAACCAAAACTAACCATGATCGTGTCACAGCCATGACTCATCGTCGCCTGTTACCCCGTCATCGAAGAATAGATCGGCAATAAGAAGCGACTGATATCGCTGGGACGGGAGAGCCGCATGATCCGACAAACGGTGATGGTGTCAATTAGGACGGTGAGAACGAGCAGCCATGGACCCCGTCTGGCCTGCTCGATCTGGGTCAAAATGACCAAGATGGCCAGATAACTTTGGTATCATGTGACTATGTAGCCACACACGCTAATCAATTGAGAGGGTCATAGCTTACTTGGTGTCTCTAGTAGGAGCCTCCGCCGGCCGAGGAGCCAGAGGGTTCGGGTAGCAGGAAGGCCAGATCCAAGCGAGGCGTGTTAAAGATTCCTATTGGTCGGAATGCACACTAGCACATTACTGAGTTCGATGAATTTAGGGATCCACTCTCACCGCCTATAGCTTTGACCAAATACAAGACTATCCTTGGGTTACTTGTTAGGGACTTCATCCCAATTAGGTACAGGAAGTGGATTGGGAAAGATGATGACCCATGGAGGGTTCCTGAAAGTGAGAAGGATTACATATGGGATGTCAAGATCCCAGAGTATTTCACTTTCCCAACTGAGTATGACAGGGAGTTAGTCAAGAAAAAAGCAAAAGAAATCATGGGGACACGCTTCAAGAATTTCAAGGGGACATTGTATAAGAATTTTGTCCTCCAAAATAAAGAGCCAGATTTCGATGGTGGACAGTTTAGCAAGCAGAAGGACTTCTGGCAAGATTTCAAGGAATATAGGTTATCCGAAGAGTACTTGGCACTGAGCAGGAAGAATAAGGAGAACTCACAGAAAGCGATGAATCCTCATCATCTCGGATCTCGTGGCTATGCCAAAAAGATGCCAGAATTTGAAGCAGAACTTCAAAAGATGGATCGCCTTGCTGAGGAAGGTGTTTAGGTTGAGCCCGCCGATTGGGAGGCCAGATCGGTATTATATTGTATGGGGAGGAATGTATGGCACGCCAAGGACAGGAGCTTTAGCTCCACAAATTAACCCATGAGCGAACTCATCCAGAGGACCTCCCAGGTAACTGAGGAGGTGAGGCAAGGGACTCGCACTTCTAATAGGGAGAAAGACGTGCTCACCCAAGCACTCAAAACCAAGGAGGACCCTCATCGCACTAGAGGAACCGGTGTTGTTCCTTGGAAAATAGCATTCCCCCAAGAATCTAACACTTACCACAGCCACTCGAGGGGTAGAGCGAAATATGAGGCAGAGTATTTGAGGCGACTAAAAGAGATGGAAGACAGAATGGAAGCATGGATTGAGGCGACTGTTGAAGTGTGAGTCGAGCAAATTTTGCTGTCCAAGGGGTCAGGAGTACCACAAAACCCTACTTCTACTGCCTTTAGCCCACAGTTTAGGGGGTCACAGCAGTTGCGGATCGACCCCGCTCGATGAAGAAGAGGCGAATGTGCCTCATCCGGTGGACAGCATCACTAAACCCATCAATGTCAAGTTGTACATCCATCAGGAATGGACAAAGGACAAGGTGGCGCTCGACCAGGCCTGGCCTACGAGAGACGGGACAATTAATGGCCGCCCAATTCCACAGGGGTACGCTCGCGTCACCATTGATAGAATACTTGATAAGAAGTATAACAAGATACCTATTGAGTACCCCGTAGCGGAAGACAGACTGAAACTTGGTCAAAACAAGGGCTCTCAAGTGGCCTGGCGCAAGCGCTTCATTAAGCTTGACCATTAATTGTCCTCTGATGATGAGGACGATCGCGAGTCTTCGTCCACCCACGATGATCACTCACCATCTCCCAACAGAGATCACTCCCCTCCTCATCCAGAGCCATCACCCCCGAGAAGATAGAGGTCTCCTTATTTTCCTCCTTGTTCGACTCCATCTTCATCAGCCCCAAGAAAAGACTCCTCCTCCGCCTCCTCCATCTTCATTAGCGCCGGGAAAACAGAATTCGCATCGTCATCCTCCTCCTCCTCCACCTCAGCCCAAAACAAGATCAAGGACATCCTCGCAGTCGTAGAAAAGATCCTTGGATTCGATCGCTAATGCTCCCAAAGTGGACCAACAAAAAAGAAAAAGGCCGTTCAGTGGCAGTGTTACCACCTTGAAGAAAGAAAAATTTACAACACACATCTCGAAGGAAGATTGTGTTAGTTTCTTCAATCTCTATGCCTCACTGCCTTTATTTTTGTTGAAGTCCGAATTCGAAAGGCAAACATAGAATAAATAGCTACAACAAGAGACAAAGAAATACACAATAAAGATTTAAGGAACATATAGAAGTACGTCGAAGACAACCCAGGATTAACCATGGAAGATGCCACGAACATCTATTATGATGTACAAGGGACGGGAACACCGACAATGAAGTATGAAAGGGGCAATGTTTTGGTTCCTGATCATGAGTATAAAAATCTGACAACATATATGCGCCAGTTACATGAATATTACATGGCTCAAGCAACAGAGACGGACGACTTTGGTTTTGAGGTTATTATCCGTTCACCACATGTTTTCTATTATCCTGAAGAAGAGAAGTTCGATGTCAAGTGGGAGTGCTTATTCCAGCTATACCAGAAATGCTCTCTCGATGTTCAAATGTTGATGTTGTGGACTATGTAAGTACCCTACACGCACAATATTACAATTAACTACTCTTTCGAGACACAAATTGTTAACTTTTGAGCACTTCCCATGATTTTATGTAGGTGTATAGCAAAATTTTGCATTCTAAAAAGCAAATAGGATTACATAGGCTTCTTGGACCCCTAGCGAGTCAATGAGAGGACATGTCTAGGCCTCCATGGATGTGACGTGGAAGACCTAAAACAGAGATTGATTGCTGTTTTCGATGAATTCACGATGAAGAAGAAAACCCACATACTTCTAGCCTACAACTGCGAGTATGTGTTCTTGGCTTTTAATTTTATGCTTCTTTTTTCATTAAGATTATTCAATAATTAGGATTCTATGATTGCAGCAACCATTTCGTCTTCATTTGTGTCAATCTTGCCAAAAATCTGATCGAGGTGTGGGACTCGAAGAAAAAACCATTTCATCATCTGGATGCACTGGTGGCAATGCTGAATTAGGAAGCGATCCTAATAACATATTATTTTCTAATCACACATACCGCTTTCTAATGTTTCTCCCTTTAATGTTGCTTAGTGTCCGAAGAAGACATATCGGTGGGACATCGGCCCCATTTAAGGTTGTCGAAATGGAGGGAAAGTACCTATCACAGCCGGTGGGAAACAATGAATGCGGGTTTTATGTAATGTGGGCAATGCTTCGCTACATTGGCGGGAAATCGGAAGAAGCCGATAAGTTGGTGTGTATAATCCTCATTTCATTTATGTCTGTTAATAATTCAACAAAATGATTTACTGTTCCTCTTTGGATATCATCTTTTTTGAACGACAACGCAAGAAATATAACCACCAAAGGTTGTTAGACATGGAGATCGTCGCACTACACTCGGAGCTCGTAAAATTCATCTTAGCCGAGGTATTGGAAAAAGATGGAGTATTTTCCATTGCACAATCCATGAAGTACAAGGACCAGTATGGCCCAGAGCGGCTCGCCAGATTATTGTAAGAAGTCTGAGAAGCATTGCACAATCTGTGAAGTCCGAGAATATTTCTTTTTTATTTTGAGGGATCGAGATCTGGATAAGAACATTTGAACTGTAACCGTAACATTTATAATGTTTAATATTGATGGACCTATCGTCTACGTAGCGTATATAAAGCAAAACCCGATTCCACAAAAAAATATAAATTAAAATCAATTATAAAACAATAAAATGCGAACGGGCCATCACTGCCGGTTAGCAACGAACTGGCAGTGTTGTTGTAACCATCACTGCCGGTTATCAACAAACCGACAATGTTGTCTGTCACACCCAATTTTAAGGATAAAATTGAATGCACAACACTCATGTGTGCCCAGGAATCAGTCACACACACAAGTCGACAAATCATATAAAGTATCATCACGGTGTCTCTTACATCACAAATAATAACATTAAGTAGTCTCACACAACACAGCGGAATGATAAAGGATAACACTCTCGTGGAACACCATCACAGGGAAGGTCAACTAGTTAACCGCAAGCCTAAAAATCCCCCGGGAATTCCTCATACCCGTTGTCATCTGTTACCCATTCGGGATTTTTATCCAAATAAAGAAAATAAACAAGCGTAAGTACATCCCGTACTTAACAAGTTAACATGGGGTTATGAAGCTCAAAAGGTTGACTCTGGTATACTGCAGTTAGCATTTTTAGTAAGTCAAACTTTTATTCTCAGGTATTATCAAATTATGTTTAAACTCCCATTTAATCCCATAAGAACTTATATCAGGGTCAAGTGTACCAAATATCATCATAGAACAACTTAAATGATCAACAATAAGTAGCCAGTTATTCTGTGAGTTTTCTGGGCCGCTCGTAACCGTGAGCACGGCTGTTATAACAGTTTATTACCCTCTGTAGAGGTGGTGCACTTTCACCGTGAGTCGTGATTCCCATATGCCCGGGTTAATTACTCCCATGTCACTGTCGAGGTGAGCGGGCAGGGTACACTATGAAGCCATTTCATAGGTTTCTCTAACAAGTTAGGGCCGCTAGAAGCCATGAAAAATGAAATTAACGGTACCGGAAGGTAGAGGGAAGCCAGGGGGTTCTCACCGCGGGGAAAAACGAGGACGGGGACGGCTCGGGGACGGCGGTCCGTGCAGAGGTGAGGACGACGACTGGCGGAGCTCCTCCGTGCGGCGGTTGTGGGTCTTCCGAGGCGTGAACGCGAGAGAAAACAGCGCGGGGGAGCAGCAGGGGCGCGCGGGGGGGCTCGGCTCCTATTTATCAAGGCCGAGGAGCGGGGGGGGGGGGGGGCGCTCCCACGACGCCCGTCGTGGGCGGCGGTTGCTCAGACGCTGGGCGCGGGTGGTTCTGAGCCACGCAGGGAAGGGGATGGCGTCGACATGTGGGGCCGGGCGGTCAGCGGCTACGGGCGCTAGGAAGGCTCGGCGGTGGTTGCTGGCGGCTGTGCTGGGCCGGCAGCGGTGCTGGGCTGGCGGCTGGCGCTGGGCCGAGCGAGACGTGCAAGGAGGGAGGCGAGCTGGGCCGGCGCGGTGGGGAGCTGGGCCAGCAGAAGGAAAGCCTGCGGGCCGAAATTCAAGAAGGGAGGGAGAGGAAAATGATTCTTTTCTTTTTCTTTTTCTACAATTTTCCAAATCCATTTTTAAATTCAAATTTCAATTCTTTTTGAAATCTTTAATAAATTCCAAACATTCACAAAATGATATGCAGCAGCATGTATGCATCAAAAAGTTTCTAACCTTATTTTTAAATTTTAATTCCATGAAATTTATTATTTCCCTATCTTTTAATGCACACATATTTGCATAAATAAATCATATTTACTAATTTTAAAAGAATGCAAATTTTAGGATGTTACAATTCTACCCCCCTTAAGATGAATCTCATCCCTGAGATTCGGGTGATTGCTTACTCAAATAGTTGGGGATAAGTCTTTCTCAGATCCTCTTCTCTTTCCCAAGTAGCCTCATCCTCTGTATACCGATTCCACTGCACTTTACACATCTTTATGATTCGGCTTCTCGTAACTCTTTTGGCAGTTTCCAAGATCTTTATCGGACACTCTTCATAAGTAAGATCCTCCTTAACAGCAAGTTCTTCCAATGGAATTTGCTCTTCTGGTACCCTCAAACACTTCTTCAATTGGGATACATGGAACACATCGTGCACACCTGACAAACTCTCAGGCAGTTCCAACTAATAAGCTACTTCTCCACGTCTCTCTAGGATCTTAAAAGGTCCAATATACCTTGGTGCTAACTTTCCCTTCATATTGAATCTTCTCACACTTCTCATTGGTGACACCTTCAAATACACATAATCACCAACTTCGAAAGTCAGCTCTCTTCTGCGAGTATCAGCGTAACTCTTCTGTTGGGACTGAGCCACTCTCAAATTGTCTCTAATCATTCTCACTTGTTCTTCCGCGTCTCTAAGGACATCGGATCCAAACACTTGAGTTTCTCCAGTCTGATTCCAGAACAAAGGCGTTCTACACTTACGTCCATACAACGCCTCGAAAGGTGCCATCTTGAGACTCTTCTGATAACTATTGTTGTATAAGAACTCTGCGTATCGCAGACTCTTATCCCAACTATCACCATACTAAAGTGCACAAGCTCTCAACATATCTTCCAAAATCTGGTTGATCCTTTCAGTCTGTCCATCAGTTTGCGGGTGGTAAGCAGAACTAAAATTCAACTTTGTCCCCAAAGATCTATGTACTTTGTGCCAGAATTGCGATGTAAACTGTGTGCCTCTATCCGACACAATTTTCTTAGGAACACCATGTAAGCACACTATTCTTTCCATGTACAACTCTGCTAGTCTTGCACTAGTATAGGTAGTCTTGACTGGTAAAAAGTGGGCAACCTTTGTGAGTCGATCCACTATTACCCATATTGAATCATAGCCTCTTTGAGTGCGGGGCAATCCTACGATAAAGTCCATACCAACTTCTTCCCATTTCCATTCAGGAATTTTCATTGGTTGTAGTAACCCTGCAGGTCTTTGATGCTCAGCTTTCACTCTTTGACAAGTGTCACACAAAGCCACATATTCTGCCACATCTCTCTTCAAACCATACCACCAATACTTCTCCTTGAGATCCAAGTACATCTTGGTACTTCCGGGATGTATAGAGTAAGCAGACTCATGGGCCTCTTGCAGAATTGCATCTCGGATAGCCTTCGCTTCAGGTACACATATCCTTTTTCTGAACCAAAGAGTACCATTCTCATCCATTCTAAATCCGGGTGCCTTTCCAAGCACTACATTCTCTGCTATCTCCTTAAGTTTTTCATCCTCCAATTGACCTTTGCATATCTCTTGCTCTAATGTAGGCTCTATTACCAATTCCATTGCATTAGTGACAAGGCTCAAGGTGAGATACTCCATTTCAGCACACAACTCTACTGACATAGATGTCAGCTGAAGTCCATTGGCATAGCTCTTTCTACTAAGTGCATCAGCTACGACGTTTGCCTTTCCTGGGTGATAATGCACTTCCAAATTATAGTCTTTGATCAATTCCAACCAACGACGTTGTCTCAGATTCAGATCTGATTAGGTAAAGATATACTTCAAACTCTTATGATTAGTATAGATATCACTCTTATGTCCAATTAGATAATGTCTCCAGATCTTCAAAGCATGAACCACAGCTACCAATTCCAAGTCATGAGTAGGATAATTCAACTCATGCTTCCTTAGTTGTCTAGATGCATATGCAACCACTCTTTCTTCTTGCATAAGCACACATCCAAGGCCTAAACGGGATGCATCACAATAAATAGAGAAGTTCTTGCTTAAATCAGGCAGAATTAATACTAGAGCTGTAGTCAATCTCTTCTTTAGCTCTTCAAAATTTGCCTGGCATTTATCAGACCATACAAATTTGGCATTCTTTTCCAATAGAGCTGTCATGGGCTTGGCTAGCTTGGAAAAAACCTTCAATGAACCTTCGGTAATATCCAGCTAATCCCAAAAAGCTACGAATCTCACTTACAGTTGTTGGTGGTTTCCAATTCAGTGCATCTTGCACTTTGCCTGGATCCACTGCTATTCCACCACTGGAGACAACATGACCCAGAAAAGAGACTTCCTTCAACCAAAACTCACACTTGCTCCACTTAGCGTACAACTTATGTTCTCTAAGCTTTTGCAAGACCAACCTTATATGTTCAGCATGTTCTTCTTCAGTCTTGGAGAATATTAGTATGTCATCTATGAATACCACCACAAATTTATCCAGAAATTCCATGAACACCTTATTCATCAGATACATGAAGTATGCAGGTGCATTGGTCAATCCAAAAGACATAACGGTGTACTCATATAATCCATACCGTGTAGTGAATGCTGTCTTAGGTATGTCCGAGTTTCGAATCTTAAGCTGATGATACCCTGAGCGGAGATCAATCTTGGAGAACACATGGGCTCCTCTCAACTGATCAAACAAATCATCAATCCTAGGCAAAGGGTATTTATTCTTGATTGTAACCTCATTAAGTGAACGTTAATCCACACACATCCGTTGACTACCATCCTTCTTATCCACAAAGATCACAGGTGCCCCCCACGGGGAAGAACTGGGGCGTATGAAACCTTTTTCTTGCAACTCTTTTAGTTGTTTCTTAAGCTCTTCTAATTCATTAACTCCCATTTTATATGGATGTTTAGCTATTGGTGCAGTTCCAGGTAATAATTCAATAATAAATTCAATGTCTCGGTCAGGTGGCATACCTGGTAAGTCATCGGGGAAGACATCCGAGAACTCCTCCATGACATGATCTTGTTCATTGACTTCACCATCTAGCTGATTCACTGTGGCTGTAGGATGAGCTTGCACTACCACTTCTACATAGATTCTGTCTCCATTGAGTGATGTCACAACCACAGATTTCTCCTGACACTGAATCACTGCCCGGTGTTGTTTCATCCAATCCATTCCCAGAATAAGATCAATTCCCTCTGTTCTCAACACAATAGGCTTCACTTTGAAGTCTACCCCCCTTAAGGAAATGCTAGTTGAGGGGCTCCAATAAGAAGCGGGCATACTACCTCCCGAGGAATTTACTAGTATGGGGTTTTTCATAGCACACAAAGGTATGCTATGCATTCTAACAAAAGCTTGGGAGATAAAAGAATGCGAAGCACCAGAATCAAAAAGTACGGTAGCAGAGATAGAGTTGACGCTGAACGTACCCAACATGACCTCAGGCATCTCCTGAGCTACATCAGATGACACATAGTTCACCTTCGCAGTGTGAGGTGGTCGGGCGTTGAACTTCTGATTGCTGGTCTGGTTCTGAGGTGCTTGTTGGTTCTGCTTCTTAGGACACTGATGAGCATAGTGACCTACTTCTCCACAGCGATAGCAGGCGTTGGGATTGTTGGGTGCACCACTCTTCACAGGAGCATTGTTGGGCACTCCCTGGCGTGTTGCAGGATTGCTGGTCTGTTGCAGGGGACGCTGATTTCCAAACTGTTGCTGGTACTGAGGGCGTTGCTGGAACTGGTTCCGCTGAGGATACTGACCACGGTTTCCCTGGTGAGTTGGTCCTTGATTCCTCTGCTGGAAACCTTGCTGGGGATAAGCACGTGGGCGAGTGTTGCTTCCTGAAGCTTGCCCTTGGAGCCTTCTCTTCTTAGCTTCCATCTCCTTGCGCTTATCGTCAATCACGATAGCGCGATTCACCAAAGACTGGAAGTTAGGGTAGGTATTAGACATCAGCTGGAGCTGCAGTCCATCATAGAGTCTCTTGAGGAAACGGCGTTGTTTATCCTTGTCATCCGCTACATCATTTGGAGCATAGCGTGATAGTTGTGCGAACTTGTCCCGATACTCCGCCACAGTCATGGATCCTTGCTTGAGAGATCTGAATTCTTCCTGCTTCAGTTCCACTAGTCCATCGAGAATATGGTATGACCAGAAATTGTCCTTGAATTCCTGCCAAGTGATCGCAGGAGCATTGTTGGGACGTCCAAACTGAAATGATTCCCACCAATCCTAAGCAGCTCCTTAGAGTTACCCAGAAGCGTACAACACCTTCTCAAGGTCGTTGCATTGTGCTATGTTCAGTTGTTTCTCCACAGCACGCAACCAATCATCTGCCTCCATAGGGTCTGAGGCATGGGTGAACACCGGTGGTCGACCTTTCATAAACTCTCCACGCTTATCTCTAACCTGAACAGGCGGTGGTCCTCTTGCAGGTTCATTGTCCAAGCGCTGCATCATAGCTTGCATCAGCTGCGCTTGCATTCCCAATATTTGTTCCATGGTCACAGGTGGTGGTGGTGGTGGATTTATGAGAGCATCACGTCCACGACCACGACCTCTACCTCTTCCTCCTCTTGCGGCCATCTGTTTTCCAACAAATGTACAAAATTTAGAGATTTTTTTCCAATTATAGAGAGCTTACAAAAGAGAAGAAACAATGCTGAGAATTTTCTGGACAAGATTCAAATTCAGCAGTTCAGTAAAACTGTTATAACTCGAGTTTCAGAAATCCAACAGAGGTGCACCAAGACTTGTTAGAAAGCTTAGGAGATCAGCTACAACTTTTATTTAGATCACTTTTACAGATTCTGACACACACATGGTTAAAAATAGAGTTAAACCGAAACTGTTCTGGGTTCCAGACAACGCAGGAACATCAACTTGTGTTAGCTAGATCTCACAAACCTGAACAGCTATTGATGTGATTCTAGAGACATTTGAAAGATACTGAAGTCTAGTTATCTCCACAAAATTTTTAGAATTTTTAACATCCCAGATTTCGAGATATCAGTTAAAAAACACAGGCTGCTCTAGAAATTAGCACAGCAGAGATAAGGTAAAGCGAAACTTCTGCATTAAGATTTTATTCTAAACTTAAAGTTCCAATCTAAGGAAGTTGTGTACATGCCCACAAACTTCCAGCAGTCAAACAAATACCAAATCAACCAAGTTCACAATTTAAACACCTAATCATCCAAGTTCACAAGACCAAACAAGACTAAATAAGAAACACGAACTAACGACGTGGTAATCTAGATCAAGGCACCTAACACCTATGGAGCGGTGTCAATCATAGTGAAGGACCGGCACTTCCTCATCCACCCCCTGCATAGCGTGGATATGCTGCACCGTTGCTTCCAAAGTTGGGTCACTCTCTAGTGGAGCCAAAACCTGCCAAACACCCTCATGATTATTTCGAGGAAGGAACCTGAAGCGATCCTCCCTCATGGCCTCAAAGCGACGGCCATGGTAGTGGATGTAGGCGTTCTGTGCTGCATCCTCCATACCATCCAAGGCATGGGCTCTCCTGGCAGGGGCACAGTGGACAGTCTCCACCTCATGTCCATTCTTGATGTCGTTCCAGGCGGTGACCACCAGCTCTACCTTCCAGAAGGTAGCCTCCAATGGATGCTGGTACTCGGCGCAGTGGTAGCTGATGGAGGCGTGCAAGTCGGGGTAGTAGTCGTCCAGCACGTGAGTGAGGAAGGTGTGATAGTAGGCTGTCTCTGGGGCTGGCTTGAAGTAGTACTTGCACTTCCAGCCAATCTCCTCTTCCACCACGGGAACGGCTGGGGATGGTGCAGGTGTGGGGGAAGTAGCCGTCGACTCCTTAGGGGTAGCTACAACAGGATAGACTGGCACGGCGACTGGTGTTGGAGCAGGTGCAGGCGTCGGGGTAGCCATCTCCTCGTCGTCGGAGATGATCACAATCTCTCTCTCCGCCTATGGGGCACGCGGGGTGAACAGGGCACGATAGCCGGCGGTGCTGAGGCGAGCAGTCTTCGGGTTATGAGACATCTATAGGTTTAAAGTGAGATGGAATTAGAATCAACAATTTTAAATAATAGATTAGGGTATGAAAAGCATAAATGTTTTAATAAAATAACAAGAATAAGATAGTAAGCAAGAAACCAAAGGAGCAAAGATGCTAAAACGACCATTTTCTAACTAGGCTTGCGTCCTACAGTCAACACGGCTCTGATACCAATTTGTCACACCCAATTTTAAGGATAAAATTGAATGCACAACACTCATGTGTGCCCAGGAATCAGTCACACACACAAGTCGACAAATCATATAAAGTATCATCACGGTGTCTCTTACATCACAAATAATAACATTAAGTAGTCTTACACAACACAGCAGAATGGTAAAGGATAACACTCTCGTGGAACACCATCACAGGGAAGGTCAACTGGTTGACCGCAAGCCTAAAAATCCTCCGGGAATTCCTCATACCCGTTGTCATCTGTTACCCATCCAGGATTTTTATCCAAATAAAGAAAATAAACAAGCGTAAGTACATCCCGTACTTAACAAGTTAACATGGGGTTATAAAGCTCAAAAGGTTGACTCGGGTATACTGCAGTTAGCATTTTTAGTAAGTCAAACTTTTATTCTTAGGTATTATCAAATTATGTTTAAGCTCCCATTTAATCCCATAAGAACTTATATCAGGGTCAAGTGTACCAAATATCATCATAGAACAACTTAAATGATCAACAACAAGTAGCCAGTTATTCTGTGAGTTTTCCGGGCCGCTCGTAACCGTGAGCATGGCTGTTATAACAGTTTGTTACCCTCTGCAGAGGTGGTGCACTTTCACCGCGAGTCATGATTCCCATATGCTCGGGTTAATTACTCCCATGTCACTATCGAGGTGAGCGGGCAGGGTACACTATGAAGCCATTTCATAGGTTTCTCTAACAAGTTAGGGCCGCTAGAAGCCATGAAAAACGAAATTAACGGTACCGGAAGGTAGAGGGAAGCCAGGGGTTCTCACCGCGGGGAAAAACGAGGACGGGGAAGGCTCAGGGACGGCGGTCCGTGCGGAGGTGAGGACGGCGGCCGGTGGAGCTCCTCCGTGCGGCGGTTGTGGGGCTTCCAAAGCGTGAACGCGAGAGAAAACAGCGCGGGGGAGCAGCAGGGGCGCGCAAGGGGGGGGGGGGCTCGGCTCCTATTTATCAAGGCCGAGGAGCGGGGGGGACGCTCCCACGACGCCCGTCGTGGGTGGCGGTTGCTCAGACGCCAGGCGCGGGCGGTTCCGAGCCGCACGGGGAAGGGGATGGCGCCGACATGTGGGGCCGGGCGGTCAGTGGCTGCGGGCGCTTGGAAGGCTCGGCGGCGGTTGCTGGCGGCTGTGCTGGGCCGGCAGCGGTGCTGGGCTGGCGGCTGGCGCTGGGCCGAGCGAGACGTGCAAGGAGGGAGGCGAGCTGGGCCGGCGCGGTGGGGAGCTGGGCCAGCAGAAGGAAAGCCTGCGGGCCAAAATTCAAGAAGGGAGGGGGAGGAAAATGATTCTTTTCTTTTTCTTTTTCTACAATTTTCCAAATCCATTTTTAAATTCAAATTTCAATTCTTTTTGAAATCTTTAATAAATTCCAAACATTCACAAAATGATATGCAGCAGCATGTATGCATCAAAAAGTTTCTAACCTTATTTTTAAATTTTAATTCCACAAAATTTATTATTTCCCTATCTTTTAATGCACACATATTTGCATAAATAAATCATATTTACTAATTTTAAAAGAATGCAAATTTTAGGATGTTACATTGTCTTGCTCAACACTGTCGGCTTAAGCCATGAACCGACAGTGTTGGCTTGATCAACACTGCCGGCTTGAGCCATGAACCGACAGTGTAGGCTTGCTTAACACTATTAGCTTGAGCCAAGAACCGACACTCTTAAAGCAACCATCACTGTCGGTTGGGACTACAAACCGACAGTGTTGTTCAACTAGACACTGTCGGGTGGAGCCAGGAACCGACACGGTTGCCTATAGATCAGTGTCGGTTTTTAAGAACCGATAGTGATGTCAACCCCCCATCACTGCCGGTATGCCACTGTCAGTTTAAAATCCGGCAGTGAAGGGGGTTTTTGAACCGACAGTGATGTCCAGATTTAGGGTAGTGTACTACTAGTAGCCTACTAGCCAGTAAATCTATACCAATTACATTCAAAATCTGTGCATTTAATTATGCAGGTTTGCTTTCCAAGAGGTGTTTGTAAGTTAATAACATCGCGCAAACGGTTAGAAAGTCAGGCAAATTCAGCACTAAATTAATTAATTTAGAAAAATGTTAATAACATATTTGTGACATCATCAGAAAGGTGCATGTGTGATCTAGTCGCAAGTAAGTTATACTAATCATGAAGTTGAATACAGAAAGCAGAAAGCTAGTCACTACAGTAGCATGCCCAGCGACACCAGAGTTGTTTCTACTAGTCGACATAGCGTTTGTTGATGTAGTCGTCCCGCTTAATACCGTGTAGAAATGTTGCATTGACGATCACCACCTCTGCCGGAAGAAGAGAAGCCGCCAAGTCATCAGGAAGTAGCAGGAAGAACATTGAGTAGTCGCATGGAAGACGCTCCCCAAAAACCATTTCTCAGTCTTCACTCGAGCAGGTGAACCAAGATCGGTGCCGGTTTTGGAGGCCTGCTCCCCCTATTCCCATGCTCGTAGGAAACAGGACGGGGAAACTCAGGTTGCAGAGAAAGACGTGTGGAAAAATGTTTCCGCAAGAGAGAACTGACTGGATGTCGGGATGTAATACTTATCTCGCCCACTCTTGCAGAAGACCAGAAGTCTCTCAGAAGCTAAACAGATCAGGCGTCAGGGCTTTCCGATGTGGAAGATCAGAACACAGAAGCGGAAGAGTCGCTCATGAATGAAACTCCGGTAACTTACATCATCACAAGCAATAACTTTCAAAACTTTTGAAACTCCTGTCATCAAATGACTCAAGTGGCAAAACCAACCCACCCCGCACCACATCGTGTCGGTTTCGAGCCTCGGCCATGCCACGCCACGCCACGGCTCGATTTGGTTGCGGCGATTCACGTGGGTGTGTGGCACACTCTCATTCTCTCTCAACTTCTTAATATAGGCACATATAGACCACCCATATTAATTTAAGTCAACATCTAGTCCAAATCCCATATAGGACTAAAACTATAATGCACATAATATTTAATATGGAAGTTAGAATATATTTAATTGAATTAAAATAGGCTAAACCTATTATTAAATCCAACAGTCCCCACCAAATTGTAAGGTACGTGTTAAATAGTCTCAAATCCATAGCTCTTTGATATACTAGGGTTTCGACGAAGAATATTAAGTTGAACATTCATCTAGAACAGATGTTACATTCATTCACAACTAAACAATATACTATGCCTTGAATTAACAGTTTTGTGCGAAGTGAGTTTCACCAAAGTCCTTTTCTGATACTAGGCTGCTATGAGCATCCCCTCTGGTTGAAATATATAAGTCATGCTTTGAAGCCTTTCATGCGTATATAGAGATTACCCACATCTCATAGACTGTGCCTAGCAGTTAGAGTTAAACTCATATAGGTGTGTTTCTTCTAAGATGTTCTGTAAGCCAATATCTCTGCTTAAACAAGCCAGTCGGATCACATTAAGGTATATTATATATACCAACTTAACATACAACATAGGAGAGACGTGCATCTCAAACAATATGGATCTTATTATAAAGGGTTTCTCCATCACAATCAACCACTAATTTGTTTCACCATCATACTTCACGGGATCTCCTATCATAGAACATGTTACCACTATGGAATGACTTCAAATGGATCTCAAGCCCATCTCCCTCGATACACCATCTATCACATTGCATGATAAACCATTAGTGAATTGATCTATCAGATTCCTAGATATATAGACAGTCCAACACTATTACTCTGAAGTTTCTCGGCTGATAGATTTTAACTACCTCTTTACATGCCTTGTTGACTTAATGTTATCCTTACAGCTTTCTACCGTTGCAAAATAATCACATCGGCCAAGGTAACTTTTTTTATTATAGTCGCTGCTAGCACTACGTCAGATATGATTTCCAGGGGCGGCTAATGGGCATTTGTAGGGGCGGTTCAGCCAGCCGCCCCTACCATACCATCTCTACAAATCATGCATAGTGCTAGCCACCCCTACAAATCGATTTGTAGGGGCAGCTACAGTACCAACCGCCCCTACAGTGCATTTTGTCGTAAAAAAATTCAAATTACCAACACGTGCTCCCCCAAATCATCCTGTGACGAGTAAAATACATGATCAAATATTCTGGCAAACTTGACAGTAATATTATGGCCCAAACAAGATTGTTTAGCCAAAAGTTTCTAAACATCTTCTATAGTACAAGAATCACAATAATAACAAACAGACTCATATTATGACAACAAAACATATATTTATATCACAAAAAGACCAAGCAAGCACTCAAGTGCTAACAAAACAAAAAATAGAGGTAGTATGTGTAGTACAAGTAGATATGTCTAACATGCAATAAATTGGCAAAGAGGGTCAGAAGTTTCTTCTCATTTTAAAGAACTAATAATTCAAACATTGAAATAAGCCTGGAGATGCAGCAAGTGCAGGTCGGCTTTGAAGGATATCGCATGGCTGAGCTCTGCTATTGCATCGTTCTCCTTGTGGCTATCCATAATCTACTTGATTCTCGGCTGCTGCACTAGTAAAAGTGGTGTAGGGTTCAAAACTTGTGACCAATTTATGTTAAGAAGAGGAATTCTGCAAAGTGATACAATCTAGGAAAAAGGACAAGTGTTTGCAGCGATAGTCCAATGACCAAAAGGCTACACCTCAAGACCTCAAGTCGCTTGCAAGCTGATAACAGCCGGTGTTGGTAACTATGACATTGGCATCAGATCCTATGATAACCAGTCCAAAAGTAATAAAAAGGGCGTATCCAGTGCAGAGAGCTCCCGCTCTGTGCGGGGTCTGGGGAAGGGTGTCAGTGGCAAGCCTTACCCTCGCATGTGCAATGCGAGGAGACCACGACATGGTCCAAAATTAATAGATGGATAAAAAAATTAGGGAGATTGAAGCATGATAGTTTCACATCACGGCATGGTGATCATTCTTACGCCCCCAACCCACCCCACCCAAAAAAACAGCAGGCGGAGGAAATATTCATCAAGTAGCATTGTTTGACTTCAAGAAATGTACCATTTTTCAAGACTAATGATTTAAGAGGTTTTACCTTGGGATCTCGAAGATAATGAACTATTTCTTCAAGTTCAAATTTTGCTTCATCAACACCCTTTACATCACTGAATTTTGTACTAGACTCCATGCTTGGTTGAACCTCTTCATTCAGACCAAGGCCTACATTCAATTCATAAATGGTTAATGGGCTGACGTTCAATTCAGAAGATAATACAGATCTTCCACAAAATCAAACCTTTGCTGATTCCTCTATCCTCGATGAGAGCACCAATGCCCGAAATAAGAAGGAAAGTTAGGGCAATGCTTCGGAAGGTACGCCAAAGCTGATCCTTAAATTGACCTGTTTCTGCTGTGACCATGTGAATAGGTGCATTTGCAGTGCCAAGAGCTCCATCTTTTGTCACTTGACCAGCACCAATTAATGCTGGAGTGCTACTAAAGCTTTCTTCCCCCCTTGTCGAGGAAGCAACACCTGTACAGAAAATTCATAAGTAGAGTTTTTAAGTCATGTTAAACAAAGGATAAGGCATTATCAACTTAAGGAATGCTACCCAGGCTTCACTATAGGAATTTGAACTATAGACTCATATACACAGAAGATTAGGATAAGTTTAGCCAAGAGCACAAAAATAAAGTATTCTAGAGAGAGCAGGTTTCCCTGAATTAGTACTCTAAAAATCTAATGTGTTTGCCTGCATATATAGTATAAAGCAGCAATAAGTGGTTTAAGATTACCATTACTCTCACAATTCTCATTTTAATAAAACTCAATGTCCAAGAATTTGATAACACGTACAAAACTAGAGATCTCCTCTCATCACTGAATGCTGAGCCCACCATCAACCAATTCACACGCCACGCATGTCCATCTCGCCCCTCCTCACATTCGGCTGGTGCTGCAGCGGGCCAGGCCCCACGGCACTGTCCTGCACGCAGACAGCGGTGCTCAGCGAATATTAAATTCTAGTGACACAAATTTTGCATCTCTGGCAACCGTTTGGCATAGTCAGCCTAATTCATGTTAAGATGCTCCTTTAGTATCTAATCATTATTACTAGAAGTGTATTTAGTACTAAATTGCAAGTTAGAAATTTGATTCTATTCAAAGACTACTGAGATGTTACTTTTTACTTCTTGTTGCATTCCTATTGAAATGATACCAAGAAGTTACAATATTAACAAATGACATATAGAATCATCACCCCATGCACACAACTAGGTATTATCACAAGCTATTCACCATGTCACAATCTATTTCCATAGAAGATCACATAGCAAATGCACTGCCAGGTACTTCCACAAACCACCGCATATTAGCAATTAGCATAGAAACTGGTGCATCTGCCAATGTGAAACACTAAAACTGTGAATATAGGACACACCTGAGAAGCCACCACTCGGTTGTCATCAGGTGTCAACAGAACACGTATGGCATCGTACAAGCTTTGCACATTAGCTTTTGATTTATCCTTCATAACCCGCAGAATGAGTTCATCAACCTTCAGGTCCATAAAGGACTCTTTCACAACTTCATTGCCAGCAGAACCCGCTGCCACAACACTAAATCCAGCATCTAATAAATCTGAATTTTCTGAGCCTCCTTTCAAGAGATCCATGACAATTTTGGGTCCCTCAGTCTGTCTGAACTTTTCAGTGCTTGCCACATCTGCAGATTGAATATTTCCTGAAGTTAGAAGAGAATGGAGATTGTCTATGACAGGGTATAATTTAGAGTGGACAAGACCTTTCTCAGCACCAGTTTGCAGTGCAAGATCAAGAAAAAGTAAAGACTAATGGATTGTAATAAGTTGGTAAATAACTATGCATAGAACCACAACTGATATGCGATAGGGTATAGCAGAACAAGACATTTTATAGCTGTGCAGTTTGTAAAACTACATAGGGATGGAGGTTTATATAATGCACATAACAGTCATCTGAATAGAGCAACTGCGTGGTGAATTTATCAGAACAATGAATTCATTTTTTTCTGAAATTGTTGAAAACACTAGTTTCTAGCATGCCATTTCATAGCGTTCGTGCAATTGTAAGTTCAGTCGAGCAGAAACATGTAGCCGCTTCCAAGTGCATCTTCACAATATCCAGGAATATACACATGCTACCATGCTAGTTAAAGAAAATTGCTACCGGGAAGTCATTATTACAAGCATGTTGTGAATAGAAGAACCGTGTAAATTGCCAAACAAAATGACACATCTCAGAGAACCCGCAAGGACACCAATGTCATACCACGGAGCACGGAGCTCAGCGTCTTCAAGGCCGATACAAGCAGCCTCTCCTACTGAACCCGAGCGGACGTGCACAGGGCGCTGAGCGCCTCCACGACGCCATTCCATACTGCGATCGCTGCATTCTCTGAACCCTCGTCAGAGCAGCACATGCCGCGCAACTCATCGAGCAGAGAGACGAGCCCGTCTAGATCCTGCTCCGACCCACCGCTGGCGCTGTGAGAGGCCTTCAGTTCATCCAGAACCCGCACCATCGGGCTCACCTCCATCGCGGTGGCCTCTCCCAGCACGCGCTTAATGATCCCTGGACGAAGTAGCGAGAGGCTGTGTGAAGATTGCAAGAGTGCAGAGAACATCGAGGGGCGGATCTGACGAAGAGTGGTTACCTGAGAAATCGGCTCCTTGGAGGGTGAGCGCCTCAATAGCGTCAGCGAGGGCCTCATCGAGGTCCATGCCGAGGTCCTCCATGTTCTCCCGGACCATGGAGTCGAAGGCCTCCTGCGAGATCGCGATTGCCATTACTTTCCCATGGCACTAGAGCACTCGACGCTCGTAGTATTGCCTCCCCGCTACCCGCATCGAGCTCATCCTTGCTGTCGCACTCGCTTGCCAGATCCAGGCTCGTCCTCGCCGGATCAGGCTTCTCCTCGTCGGATCTGGTGGTGGCCACTCGGATCTGGGCTGGTCCTCGCCGGATCGAGCTCATCCTCGCCGGATCTGGTGGTGGGCACCACCATGTGCTTCATGTGGCCTCCAGCAGCACGCCGGAGGAGAGAAGGTGAAGGGGACCGCACCACCAAGTCCCACCACCGCTGGAGCTCGACGGGAGGCCGTGCCACCGAGCCATGGCACCGAGCTCCGCCACCGTGCCTCCGCTGGGGGGAGGGGATAGGGTCCCACGCGTCGCCGGCGCAGGAGGAGGGGGATGGGCCCCCGCGCGACTGCCGGCGCTGGAGGAGGGCAACGAGCCCCGCGCAACCGCCGGGAGGCCGCGCCCCAAAACCCCCGCCACCCTAGGGTGCGTCGCCGAGTGCAGCCGCGTGGAGAAGAGGGGGGTGCGACGTCGTGCGCCTCCGCTGGAGAGGGAGGTCCCGTCACCGCGTGGGGGAGAGGGAGGGGCGGCATGGGGGAGAGACGGAGGGGCTCGGAGTAGAGGGAGGGTGCGGCGCGGGGAGGGGGGCTACCGTGCCGCGCGGGCGGGCGAGGAGCCGTGGCCATCGGCACAACAAGCGAGGGAGAGAGGGAGAGCGAGGGAGATAGAGAGGGAGTCAAGACGGAGAGAGAGAGAGAGAGAGGAGGGCAGTAGATATTTTGGATGGGGACCTAGTGACTATACGTGGGGCATTTGTAGGGGCGACTCAATCACCTGCCACCTCTACGAATAGAAACACCGGGGGGTGGCTGGTGAGTGAGCCGCCCCTACAAAACCTACCCATTTGTAGGGGCGGCTCATATCACCAGCCGCCCCTGCTATTTCATTTGTAGGGGCGGCTGGTCTCGTGGATTCCGAGCACGTCACTGTAGAGGCGGATCCATCACCAGCCGCCCCTAAAAAAATTTGTCCCGTTGCTACAAATCGTTTTTCACGTAGTGTAGAGAATGAAATTATTAAAAGAAAAGATGTTTTAGCTCGGCACGGTAAATAAAATGGATTAGGTAAATAGCTAGGGCCTGGGCAGGGATGGTGATGGTGATCAACGTGCGTAAGACACCCCTCTCATCACCCTGTTCAAAATGCAAAAAGGTGTTTTAATTTGACCGTCCTTCACTTCACGTGGTTGAATATAATTAAATAAGTAGTACTGTAGCTAGCTACTAACCAACAAATTTATACCAATTACGCATTCCAAATCTTTGCATTTATTTAATTATATATATGCAGTTGGGGTTTGCTCTCCAAGAGGTGTTAATTTGTAACTTGCAGAGATGGCAGCTAGCTGCATATATACATGTATATATATGTGGGACAAATGAAACGACAAAACATGATGTCTACATATCTTACTGCCGTCATGATTCATGAATAATGTTGCTTATCGGCAAATGTTTGCTTGCATTGCTTGCTCGCAGAATCGTATCACCAATGCGATAATGTGCAAAAATGACAGCCACAAAGTAACGTAAGAGTAACCACGCTAACCACCAGTCCTGAATCTGATAAAAACCATCGCAAACATATCGCTTTCTTATTGTATAGTATATATAAGCTTGTTGTCTACATTTAGGCGGCTGCTTCTATCTTGCACAATGATTATTCTGTTAAACACTGTATGTACGTACGCACATGCCTAATCTTGCATTCCATGAACAGTAATGTTTCAGTTAAACACTGTTCGCACATCTGTTGGAATTTGTTGCATTGAGAGATGTGCGTGTGGTGATGATGAGATTCTGATCTGATGGAGTAGCTAGAGCTTGCCTAACGGCGTGCATGCTGAGACAGAGACTGAATATAACGGGGACAAAGCATGCATGCAGTCGTGCTGTGTGACAAATGTTTATGCCGGACAATGCAACAAGTTCAATAATTCAATAATTATTCTTGCATGATCATGATCTCTTCCCTCTGGTAGCTTAGCTTGCTTGCCCTAGCTAGCTATTTCAGTTCACAGGTGCATGCAAGCAGGATCGATGGCAACTGCACAAGGTAGTAGAGTAGAGACCTCCCGATGGCGGATGTAGGATGGGAACAAAGGAAGGGCTAAATAATGAAGATTTAAGGCTAGGACTAAAGATTAATGATGATTTGAAACTAAGTAACCGTGGTCTAATAAAGAAATCAGGCTCACTGGGGCTGTAGCCCCGGCAGCCCCCTTTGGATCCGCTCCTGAGACCTACCTACTCCGGCCTTTTGCAAGGACAGGCATGCATGAACATGTCCCAGCTAGCTATTATTGAGTTGGTTTAGTTCACTAGCTGCTAGTAGTTAGCTTGGTTGAGTGGAGGCCTGCATGCCTGTAATATTGCGTGGTGTACACTCTTCAAACTATCATATATATACGGTCGATTTGCCTCCAATAGCTGGCGTTTAGAGGGTACATGCATGCAACTGGTTTAGACGTTTTTGTATTGTGGAATGTGGAAGCAAATGTGCAAACAAATATTTCACAAAAACTACACATTTTCTATCATAGTCACAAATATGGTTACAAACTATATTTAATCTTCTATTATACCCTCAAATCAAGTCACTAAACGTTATTCAACAACTATATTGAATAACCATCGTTTCATCATCCTCCGCCAATCCACCTCTCTACTTGCCTGTTGCCATCACCTAAACGGACATTTAGACGTGTGCTCAAGTGTGTTGAGACCACTATCACTGTGATGTCTATAACGTCTTTTTATCACCATTCAGACCCCTTTGGAACACATGATTTTCAAAACGCAGGAATGCAAAAATTCATTACGCTAGAAAAAATCATCACCGCCAGATGGTTTTGGAGCTGGTTTGTGGCTTCAACCGGCAATGATATGACAACTGGCAATGACGAGTGGGCTACCGGTTCCTGACTTCAGCCGACAGTGATAGGATGCTTTGTAAAAAAAAATATAACTCTTTCATATGAGATCGGATCAAGATAAACTTTATATTAAAAACGTAGAGTTTAAAAAGATCTAAAACTTTGTAATTGATAACTTTTTAATTTGAGATGGTTACAAGTCTAAATATTTAATATAAGTTCTCGGATCAGATTTTTCAAAGATCAACAATGTCGAATGGAGACAAAGTCAACATCAAAGTTGTAGTCCTCAATGAGATCTAAAACTCTACAGTTAACAACTTTTTCATTTAAAATCGTTTGGAGTGTCAATATATTATACAAGTTTCAAAATTGTGTAGTTTAAAAATAGCAAATGTTGTGGTCTTAAGTTCATATCCTGAAAAATACATATTTTTATTTTTACCACTTATCACCCCATCACTGTCGATTGCCCATTGCTTTAAGCTAAACCCTCCGGCAATGATGATTTTTTACCATTTATCACTGCTGCAATGAGCCTGCCCACGGCCGGAGGCAAATCTGACAGTGATGAGCCTGTCCACTAATGGAGCAGTTCCGTTCTGGCGTAGTGAAACGTAGAAATTGGAATGACCGAACACTTTAATATAAATTTTAAGACTTAGTTTAGCCAGAAACCTTTGAAAGCAACGTGAGAAGCAAAACAATGAGGTTTAGTTTCCTCTAAAATTCCTTTGAAATTGCCCAACTCATATATAAGAATCTGAAAGGAATTGCGAAAAAATATTCCTTTGTTCCAAACGAGCTTATTGGAACTTTTCTACAGTATGTATATGACTTGAATCTTCCAAAATTTCTATGTTTTTCTCTATTCCAAAGCAGCCCTGGACTGTTTAAACCATCTACTATTTAATTCATTGATTAGACCCTAAATTGAACACTGAACTGCTATGCCTAAACTGTACGCTGCAGATCAATTTTCAAATCATATTCATAATGTTTCAACTATAAGCAAGAGGTTTTCCTAGGTCAGACTTAAGACTAGGATTTCCATTTTTCATCTTTCAGTTTGCAAGGCAATTTTTATAATGATTGAAGTTCAATAGCGAGAATACCGTCACTCTGCAACCTGTGTAAAATGAACTTTTACATAATATAAACCCATGGTAGAATTGAACAATTATGAAGTCATATCATATATAGCGACCAGATTACTGAGAGAAACTACAAATACAAATTTGTGTATTTGAGAGTAATTATTTGATTACACAAGATTGGGAGCAATTAAAATAATACAGTACAACCACATACAATTATTCAAATGAAAAATAATATCAGAATCTAGCAAACAGAAAAGTAGGGACCTCAGGTGATTAGATTCCGTATAATCATGTTTCTCACACTGTATGCACCACACAAGTCACTTCTACCAAAACTACTACATTCTTCAGGAAAATAATATGCACGATTAGCTTACATGCTTCCTTTTAGCAGTGAATGGGATGGGAGTCACATTGTGGAAGATGTAGCAAAGACACTCTGTAAGAAAGTGGATATTAATTAACAGCTTCACAGAAAACAGAGAGGAACCAATATGATTTTTCCTTTCTTATTCACTCCTTCAAGACTACCCAAAAAAAAAGTTGTGACTAGTAAGGGTCCTGCAAGATGATAGCATCAGCACAGAAATCTCCCCTCCTAAGCATTTGAATTTGTAAGAGAAAGACTAACCCCAGCTATGGATGCTGCATGTAACTACTGGACCATTTTTATCTATCAATACAATGGCACGCACAGCATGTTTGATAAGAAAATAAGTACTTGAAGCCCAAGTACGTACACCATTCTACATAGTTATCCACAAGTTTGCAAAATAATTTAGTCACAGTCCTGTCATCAATTTTATACAAGAGCCATAGCCGTCTGTAGTGTGCATTACATATATACATAGAGAACTAACTGAGAAATGGAGATAACCTTCTCACCCGGACGAGAAAACCCCCGCCCCCACCCTTACACGGTGGCTTTCCGTCGCCCAAGTGAGAATTGGGCCGGTGCCCCCCCAGTGCTTTGGTTATGGGGATGGACGAGGGGATTTTTTTAACCTCAGCCTGAAATTCGCTCCCACGGGGAGTCGAACCCAGGACCTGAGGAGTGCCTCTGGGTCACCTAACCGTTTGAGCTAGGCGCCCTTTGGCGTATGGGGTTTACTAGCAACAAGTTATACTACAACAATCGACCAAGGCATTACTCATTAATGGTAATTTTTAAGTCATTCATTAGTTCAAGATTCGATGTTACTTGCTCAAAACTATAGTTCCCTAAGGCAATTATAGTAGCAGAATAGACAGGTAATATGCTTCTAAATTTGTCTGCAGAGCAACTAATAAGTAAAACATTCTTAAAAAAATAATAAGTAAATCATCCTTTGTTCTAAGCCAAGATTGACTACATGAATTCCATACAGGAAAACACACAGGAATTCTTTGTGAAACACTTTTTTTCCTGTAAACACTGTTACTGTCTCATGCATCATGAAGTGAAATCTTGCCAATGTTTAAAACGATTGATTACTTAGTATTATATGTCAACTAATAAGCTATCTTCAAGGTTTGCATCCCAAGAGTTCTGCTGTAACAGACTTTGCAGTGCAGAGGCCTGAGTTGAGAGAGGGAGGAAAAACATTCTATTGATCTCTGATTCTGGGAAGAATTTAATGGAACATTTTGGTTTTCTGGCAAAGGAGAAAAGCTGAGGATGTAGGGTCTTCAGAATAGGGTTGTTCCAATTATCCTGCTAGAGCATGATAGAATTTCCTTTATTTGGATTGCCAATTGCCATCTGTCCGAACTTATCAAAAAGTTTGAGGATGTGTTTCCACCAAAAAGAGCCTATTTGGTTTCTTACATGTGGAGGTGTTTGGCTATTTCTGTTCAGTTTTGACCAAATGAGTTCAACCCAAGGAATCTCTGCATGATTATAAAATTTATCTAGAAACTTGACCAGAAGGACAAACGAGACTTCAGTAGCGGACAACACTCTAGCCAGATTGACTTTGTCCTCACAAGAAGAAAGGACAAACGAGCATGCTTGGGTTGCAAGGTGATACCAGGGGAGTGTGTTGTTTCTCAACATAAGCTTTTGGTGGCAGATTTTCATTTTCAGGTGCGTGCCCGTAGGGATAAACAAGCTAAGATTGAAAAAACAAAGTGGTGGAAACTGAAAGGGGAGACGTCAGAGGTATTCAGGGAAAGGGTTATCAAAGAGGGCTCTTGGAAGGAAGAAGAGGACATAAACAACATGTGGGAGAAGATGGCAACCAACATTCGGAAGGTGGCCTCAGAGGTGTGTGGAGTAACCAAAGGAAGTGGAGGCGAGGCTAAAGATACTTGGTGGTGGAACGAGGAAGTCCAAAGGGCTATTAACGAGAAGAAAGAATGCTATAGACGCTTGTACCATGACAGGAGTGTGGACAACATAGAGAAGTACAAGGTGGCAAAGAAGACTGCAAAGCGAGCTGTAAGTGTGGCAAAGGGTAGAGCGTACGAAGATCTTTACCAACATTTGAGTACGAAGAAAGGAGAGAAGGACATTTATAAGATGGCTAGGGTTCGTGAGAGAAAGACAAGGGACTTCAACCAAGTTAAGTGCATTAAGGATGAAAGGGAGCATCTCTTGCTGAAGGAGGATGAGATCCGACATCGATAGCAAGAGTATTTTTGACAAATTGTTCAATGGTGAGAATACGGACACAACTTTTCAGTTGGATGACTCTTTTGATGACACCAATAGGCACTTTGCGGAGAATCCTAGAATCTGAGGTCAGAAAGGTGTTGAAAAGGATGAAAGGAGGTAAAGCGATGGGACCGGATGGTATCCTAATCGAGGTGTGGAGATGCCTCGGGGACATAGCTATAGTATGGCTAACCAAGCTATTCAACCATATTTTTCGATCGAACAAGATGCCTGATGAGTGGAGGAGAAGTATATTAGTACCGATCTACAGGAATAAATGGGATATTCAAAGTTGTACTAATTATCGGGAAATTAAGTTGATGAGTCATACTATGAAGCTATGGGAGAGAGTTATTGAGCATCGCTTAAGAGCAATAACACGGGTCTCTATGAACCAATTTGGTTTCATGCCCGGAAGATCAACCATGGAAGCCATTTTCTTAATAAGACAAGTTATAGAGCGGTATAGGGAGAAGAAGGACTACACATGGGTTTTTTATTGACTTGGAGAAGGCTTATGATAGAATACCAAGAAATGTTATGTGGTGGGCTTTGGACAAACATAAAGTCCCAACGAAGTACGTCGGGCTCATTAAGGACATGTACAACAATGTTGTGACTAGAGTTCGAACAAGTGATGGAGATACGGATGACTTTCCGATTAGGATAGGACTACATCAAGGGTCAGCTTTGAGCCTTTATTTGTTTGTCTTAGTGATGGATGAGGTCACAAGGGACATACAAGGGGACATCCCTTGGTGTATGCTTTTCGCGGACGATGTAGTGCTAGTTGATGAAAGCCGAACAGGAGTGAATCAGAAACTGGAGTTATGGCGAGAGACTTTGGAGTCCAAGGTTTTAGAATTAGTAGAACTAAAACTGAGTATATGAGATGTGACTTCGGCACTACTACTCGAGAAGAGGAAGATATTAGTTTGAAAGGTCAAATAGTGCCTAGGAAGGATACCTTTCGATATTTAGGATCAATGCTATAGAGAGACGGGGATATTAATGAAGATGTTAGCCATAGAATCAAAGCAGGGTGGATGAAGTGGCGCCAAGCATCTGGTGTCATATGTGACAAAAGGGTACCACAGAAGCTAAAATGCAAGTTTTATAGGACGATGATTAGACCTGCTATGTTGTATGGTGCAGAATGTTGGCCTACGAAAAGACGACATGTTCAACAGATAAGTGTCGCGGAAATGCATATGTTGCGTTGGATTTGCGGTCATACAAGAAGGGATCGAGTTCGGAACGATGATATACGTGATAGATTAGGGGTAGCACCAATTGAAGAAAAGCTTGTCCAACACCGGTTGAGATGGTTTGGACATGTCCAACGGAGACCTCCAGAGGCACCGGTACGTAGTAGAATCCTAAGCCAGGATAGTAACGTGAAGAGAGGCAGAGGAAGACTGAAGTTGACTTGGGTAGAGGCAATAAAAGGAGATTTGAAAGGATGGAATATACCCAAAGACTTAGCTTTAGATAGGAGTGCTTGGAAGACAGCTATTCACGTGCCTGAACCTTGATTGCTTCCGCTGGGTTTCAACTCTAGCCTACCCCAACTTGTTTGGGACTTAAAGGCTTTGTTGTTGTTGTTGTTGTAAACTTGATCAAAAGGGTAGAATTCTGATTTTTCAGGTCAATGATGCCTAAACCTCCTTTTTTTGATTTGCAAGCTATGTCCCAAGCAGCAAGGAAGGAGCCTTTCCTGTTAATATCTACACCACTCCATAAGCAGTGCTTGCGGTATCTATCAACTTGCTTGATCACTAAGGGTGGGATTTGAAGACTGCACATGTAGAAGGTTGGGAGGGCAGAAAAAACTTAATTGACCAATATCAGTCTCCCTTGGTAAGATAAAAATCTGCTGATGCCTGTAAGCCTTCTTACAAACTTGGTAAGAAGAGGGGTGAAATCTTGGAGACTAGGTCTTGTAGTTCCAAGAGGGAGACCAAAATATGTTTCCAATGAATTAACAGACAGAGTAGGGAAAAGTAGATTGTGCAGGCAGAAGGAAAATTTGGACTGAGTGTCGATAAGCCTCTTATTAATACCTGGCGAGTACAATAGCATGCATCTAAGGTAGCACCAATATCGTTTAGACAACTTGGCCTAGTGATGGTACCACAAGTTAATTATACCCAGCTCTGGTGGACCATGATTTAAACACAAGTTCAAAATAGTGCGCTGGAGAAGGGACTAAACATTTGAAATCGTACTCTGATAAGGGGACTAAATTAAGGGAGACGAAAGTAATCACTATGTTTGGTGAATTAGTGATATGCATGGTGGGAGCAAGAATACCATAACCATGGATGCTGAACCTGTCCTGAACTGAAGAACCCCTGTCCCCTTTGCTGCTGGGATCCAGATGCTTGTTCAGAAACTGCGGAGCAAACAAAACCATCACAAGGATATCAGAGCAGCAGGCATAATAAACCTAGGTTATTTTATTTACTGTAAATAGATTTTTTTTTAAAAGCAAGATTGAATTGTGCCGGGGCTCATTGCTCTAGTTTGTTTCTTGTTATTGTTGTGGTGGAAGAAATGAACCACCCTGATAACAAAGCTGCCATTTTTGCTAGACTGCGTCGATTTGCAGGAGAATACACGAAACCAGGAACAGTTTTGTAAGCAGAAGGTGTCATATCGCATCCGGGGATGGCTACCGACACGGGAATGGTACGGAAACACCCAATTAGGTACATCCTCGAGTGCAGTATTGAGTCAGACTCTATCCGTTGCTCATCAGGGCTGACAAGAGAACAAGAGTTGAGAGCGGCGTCCCAAATGAGCAGCTCGCCTATCCCGGGCAAAGCGCCGTCAAATCAGCTGCGAACAGGGATAGGTGAGGATGAGTGAAGGAGCGCGAAGAGAGCGTGAGGAGGGACATACGGATGCGCGAGACGTCGGGGTCGTCGTCGGCCTGGAGGATGCGGTGGATGCGCTGGCGGCGGCGGCAGTTGATCGAACGCCGGCGGAGACGCAGTTTGCGGGCCGGCCTGTTTTGGATCCCAGCCTAGTACGATTCAGAACGGCGGACCAGATGGGCCTGTTTATCTTCCTTATCTTTTACTAGTCCAGCCCATACACGCATTCACGCATGGTATACAAAAAAAAATAGTTCATTTAGTTTGATTTAATTAGTTTTGTTTTTTTTTTTAAAAAGTAGCTTGATTTTTTGATAGTTTTGTGCTACTGGAATACACATAATATAAAGTAAATTTTGTGAGCTCTCGTCATAGAATCAAAGCAGGGTGGATGAAGTGGCGCCAAGCATCTGGTATCTTATGTGACAAAAGGGTACCACAGAAGCTAAAAGGCAAATTTTATAGGACAGCGATTAGACCTGCTATGTTGTATGGTGCAGAATGTTGGCTTACGAAAAGACGACATGTTCAACAGATAAGTGTCGCAGAAATACGTATGTTGCGTTGGATTTGCGGTCATACAAGAAGGGATCGAGTTCGGAACGATGATATACGTGATAGATTAGGGGTAGCACTAATTGAAGAAAAGCTTGTCCAACACTGGTTGAAATGGTTTGGACATGTCCAACGGAGACCTCCAGAGGCACCAGTGCGTAGTGGAATCCTAAACTAGGATAGTAACGTGAAGAAAGATAGAGGAAGACCGAAGTTGACTTAGGTAGAGGCAATAAAAGAAGACTTGAAAGGATGTAATATACCCAAAGACTTAGCCTTAGATAGGAGTGTTTGGAAGACAGCTATTCACGTGCTTGAACCTTGATTACTTCTGTTGGGTTTTAATTCTAGCCTACCTCAACTTGTTTGGGACTTAAAGGCTTTGTTGTTGTTGCTGCTGTTGTTGTGAGCTCTCGTCATATATGCATGCATCTACCCGTGTTATTAGGATATAATATATGTTTTTTCTAATTTCGAACAACAAAGAGTCGACACCAAGCCAATTGATCGTCTTCTTACACACCTAATTACCGTACCAGATATATTATACTCCTGTATGTATAATTTGAGACTTATTATTCTCACAGGAACACCGTACCAGCAACACGTATTTGTATTTTAAAAAGGCAAGGGAAAATACAAAAAAAAGGACCGCGGACGACACGACACGAGCACGCGCCTGGCTGGCTGATGGGCCCGAAACAGGCCGGACCACGAATTTCAGCGTTTGAGCGGAGCCGACCCAGCAGCAGCATGCAGCTCGGGCCGGGCTGGCAAAGACACTATTCTCTTGCACGCATCCGAGCCCATGACTCATTTCGTAGGTGGCAATGGAATGCTTTTTTTTTCTTTTCTTTTCTTTTACACGCTAACCAATTTGCACCTGCTGTTTTGCTGTGGGTGGGACCGTCTCAGCAGGATCGATCAACTCAGCCATATCATGCTATTTTTTTCGCGAAGCACGTTTTCATTAAGAGAAACACCATATCGTGCTATTGGTACACAGCCGAGGGGTTCGAGCAGGGACAGATATAATTTTCAGCGAATAGTTCAGACTTCACAGCATGCCATGTAGGAGTAATACTTTTTTTTAAAATTTCTTCCTGCTTGTCTTATTTTTGCACAGACAGGGACAACAATGGCCCCGCCCATATTTTTCACTTTTTCAGCCGGCCCAGCACCTAGAGATTTGTTGGTTTCATCCATTCACCACATAGTCCTTCCGAGACGACTCTGGTGATCTTGGCCAAGCAATTGTCCACCGGCCTTGGGTGCGGCAGGTACCTCACCCGGCACTTAGGGTTCGTCCTCGTCAGCCTACACAGCAAAATTAACATTTTTTTAAAAAAAAAGCTACTTCATTAATTCAGTTAAACAATCGTCACCTGAACAGATAAGTATGTTTAAAGCAAAAAACACACCTGTGTTAATTTGGAGTAAATTATTCTGAGACGATGCAGCTTTACTTACTTGTAGCCCAGGAGGAAGTGGTGGAGGAAGACGGAGATCTCGAGCTTGGCGAGGTCGTTGCCGGGGCAGAGCCTGGCGCCGAGCCCGAACGCCAGGAACGCGCCGGCTCTCGGCGAGTGGCCCTCCCATCTTGACGGGTTGAACTTGGTGGGGTCAGGGTACACCTGTGGGTCCATGTGCACGCTCCGGTACCATAGCTGCACCTTCCACCCCTTGGGGATCAGGTACCCTGTTTCAAAGTTCAGAGTGCAGAGTTCAGTGATCACTTCTGAAACAAGAATATGTGAGGTTTCTGAATGAAGCGCACGGAGCGTACCGTTCACGAAGACGTCTTTGGTGGCCTGACGGAAGGACACGAACGAGATGTTGACGAGCCGCAGCGTCTCGTCGATCACCTTCATCAGATATTCAGATAGATAGATAGATATCCACACATAGAGTTCATCATCAGTCGGTCAGTCAGTCAGTCCATATATATGAATTTGCTGGCTGCATTTGAACTGCAAGCATCGTCAGAATGGATCGGAGCAGACCTGCGAGAGGTACTCCATCTTCCTGAAGTCCCTGAGCGTGAGCCCCTGCTGCGACGCCGGGATGCTCCTCATGATCGTCTCCTGCTCCGCCTGGGACGAAATTTGAACAAGCATCAACCAACGGAATCTAATCTCTGCAACTGTGATTTCAGCTGACAAAAAAAAAGATCGAGTCTTTTCAGAGTTCAGACCCTACGCTACGCACCTTTGCCTCTGCGAAGATGTCCGGGTTCTCCTGCAGGAACACGGTGGCCCACATGGTGATGTGGCCGGACGACTCGTGCCCGGCGTTGAGGTACATGATGAGCACGTCGATGATCTCGTCGTCGTCCAGCCGCCGCCCGCGCTCGTCCTCCGCCTCGATCAGCCGGTCCATCATGTCCACGCCGGAGCCCGACACCCCCATGGACCTGGCGGCGCGCCGCTCGTCCAGCACGCCCTGCAGCACGGCCACGAGCCGCCGGCGCGCGCGCAGCGCCCTGCGGTACGCGAACCCGGGCAGGTTGATGGCCATGGCGCGCATCCCGTAGTTGAGGTCCGTGTAGCTCCGCTCCAGCGCGCGCGTCGTGGGCTCGTCCGCGCCGCCCAGGAAGATCTGCACGATGATCTTGAACGTCATCCGCCGCAGCTCCGTCAGGAACTCGACCCCCCTCCCGGTCCCGGCCGACGAGGATTCGTCGGCCCACGCGCGCAGCGACGACGTCACGGTCCGGTCGATGAAGGGCAGGTACGCGGTGAGCGCGTCGAAGCCGTTGATGGGCGCGGCCGTGAGCTTGCGCAGCCGCCGGTGCTCGTCGTACGGCATCGCAATGAACGACTTGGGCCCGATCAGCGCCACCGTTGCCTTGGGCCACCCCGTCACGAACGCGTCGTCGTCCATCAGCACCTGCTTGCACGCCTCCGGCGTCGTTACCAGGATCGTCGTGCTGCTGAACATGAAGCCTCGGTACACGCCCGTGCGCCCGAACCTGCAGCATCATCGGCGGCAATGGCGTCCAGGTCAGGTTATTTATTTGTTTGTTTGTTTGTTCAGTGCAACTGATTACTGATGATGAGCGAGCTCTCGCGGGTCAGACTGATCAAGATATATCAGAGGCAAGAATGAATGATCCCGTCTTCTTCTTGTCATCCTCCTTTTTGAATCACACACAACTTGTGAACATGCATATGCAGCATCCTGAAACATCTCGCGTACATGTGCTAGATACATACTACATTTTCTACTGAAAAAATCACTCGCCATTCATGATAATTGTGCAAGCAAAAGCAAAACAAGCAAATAATCTAATTCCTGAATTTGTGAGGACTCTGTTTCAGTTTGAGCCATTCAGGGCAAACGGACAGCATCCATTCAGACTGCGTCGAGCAGCGACTGAGCAACACGTATGGGATATGGGCCTCTGGACAGGAGGAATCTGAGCACTCCTAACAGAGATGCTACCTAAAGAGATATAGATATAGATGTTCAGAACATATTCGTGTATGCATCCATATATGAACTAAGTAAAATAGTGCAGACTGCTGAGCAGACCAGCTGCACCGCTTGAAACTCAACAAAGCCAAGTCGCTTTGGATGGACCGACAGTGAGCGAAGAAGAATCGTGAGAGAATAAATTTAGTTTGGAGGACGCCAAATGCCGAACGAGACTTCACAAAGTGAAGACGATTAGATTAGATTAGACAAAAATTAAACAACAGCAATGTCTGATGATTCCTTTGGCAAGGAGAAAGGATGGGGAGATATGATAATCAAAGCTGCTTTTGACAGCATGTGGCTGGAGAATCAGGGATACGGTGTGGAGGGTAGCTGCCAAGCAGGGCATCACCCGCCCGCCATTTGTTCACACTTGACAATAACAGAGCATTATACTCCTAACTAACTCCTACTACAGTCCTACTAGTGAGCACTACGTGCCTACTTATGCAGGAAGATTATGATTATTTGGGCAGTCAGGGGCCCCCCTGCCAAAGATGGAATCTAGCAACATACTGCATGCTGAATGGTGGCATTGCAATCAATCAGAAGGAGATATGTCTTTTGGGGGCAGTGGGGGCAGCGGCAGCAAGCATTCCTGCTCACGTCAGATCAGTGTCATCTCTCACTCATCACTGTCTGACTGACTGACTGACTGACTCTGATGACTGTACATGGTCTGAGCTGCTAAACCTGACCGAAACCACGACAGTGATTATTCACCGGCACCGGCAGTGGTTTGTTACTGCTTTTCCTCTCCTGTGGGACGTCGTTGTTCTACCCTGTCTCAGTCTGGTCTGGCTTTCTAAGACAGTAGCTATCACGGTAATTAATTAATTAATTAATTAATCCGTCAAGGCTCAAGAGAAGAGTGGACAGGAATTTTCAGTAACCGCTGTAAATTGCTGTGCAGGCTAGCTGTCTTCACTGCTAGTACTCGCTGTCCGCACGGTTGTCTCTTCCAGTGTTTGGTTAAGAGTAATTACTAGCTAGGAGGCGTAATTAGCAATACAAAGGGATGAGAATTAACCACCCGGAGGGGTAAATGGATAAGTATCGCGCGCTGGCTGTGGTTGGGCAGCTAAGCTACTCCCATCTCCATGTGTCACAGGCTCACAGCCGTGGCCCGGTGCAGGTGTCGAAGAGGACAATGACACGTGGGCCCCACCCGGCCCGTCGCCCGTCCTCGGGATTAGCGGAGGAGATCGAGACTCGAGAGGGCGCGCGCGAGGATTAGCGTACTGACTTACCGTCGGACGAAGGAGGCGATGAAGGCGTCGGGCTTGCCGGACTTGAAGGCGCGCAGGAAGGCCCACATGCCGCCGACGACGGGCCACCCCATCTCCCCCGGCGGCAGCCGCGCGCGCCGCGCCGCGCCCAGAGGCGCCTCCCTGTACCACCCGTGCGCCCTCCGCGCCGCGGCGTCCACGAGCACCAACGCGGCGGCGCTCAGCAGCACCAACGCGGCCCATGACGGCAGCGCCGACGCCGACGCCGCCTCCTCCATGCCGAGCATCCCCACCGACCGGACGATCGACGCGTGTGTGCGGTGAAATATAGTGATGGATGATGGCGCGCGCGCAGAGCGCTGTGAGTTTGTGAAGGGAGGAGAGACAGCCCAGGGCTGCACGCAGGCAGCGCCCCCTATATACAGGCAGACATCTTTAATTGGGCAAGGGGGGGTGCAACGTCTTATTCTGGAGACTGATAGCCAGGAGTTTGTGAAGCTTTGGAAGGAGGGCGCCAATCAACGTTCACGGATTGCATCCATCGTCAGAGAAACTCGGGAAATTAGCTCTAGTTTTGTTGATTTTTCTGTGGTTTCCACATGTCGTTCTTGTAACCGAGTAGCTCTAGTTTGAGGTGATAATAGGTTGGGTGAGTGGCAGCTAGCCCCAACCTATGTAGATCACCTATTAGTTTCAGATTGTAATCCCGATTGATCGATGAATGAAATCATCAAGTCGCAAAAAAAAAAAAACTCTTCTACAGAGTAAAACATACTAATCCTTTATAAATAAATAAATTAATTAATTAATTAATAGATAGATAATAAAAGCTCTTGGTAACGTATTTTGTTCTTGGACTTGGAGTTTTATACTTTTTATTATATAAATAAAAATCATCCGGCATGTATAAACGGAGCCGTTCATTTGGTGTATGTGCATATCTTAGCTTGTAGGCCGGATGTCTTGTAGTACTATGCACACGCAAGCGGCCGGCTTTGGATTTTAACTTGCTGTCAACCCTGCATGCCTAATAATAGGACAAGGACGACAACAATGTAATAAAAGTTAAAATACAACTCCATCCATTTGAAGTTATAAGACATTTTCACATTTCTAGATACATCATTTTTCCTATATATATAGACATAGTGTATATCTAAGTACATAGAAAAAATTATGTATTTAGAAAGGTTAAAACGTCTTACAATTTGAGTGTCCAATTTTCTTGAAGAGTCAAAACATGTCAAATTTGTCCAGATTTATATAATAGAATAATAACATTTATTATACTAACTAAGTATTATCATTATATTCTTTATTAATTATATTTTCATATTATACTTATTTAATATCATAAACTTCTGTAGTTCTCTTTATAATTTTGGTCAAACTTGGTATGCACTAAAAAAAGTTAGAATAACTTATAATTTTGAATGAACATATATGAGTATTGAGTAAAGTAGCAACATTCATATACGGAAACTCGTGTCGTCCTGGACTTATTAAGCTCCAATGTCATTATATTATAGTAGTGACTAATAAGAGTGTAATGATATGGTTTTCCTGCTCTGTTAAACTGATTGACATATACAAGAGGCTGGATCTGGACAAGGGGAATCATGCGAAGATATGATATGTTCTGAAAACAAAAAAGTCGCTTGTTGTTTTTCAGCACTTTTGAGTGTATCATCGAGTTACTGCGGCATCGATCAGTAAATACGAGTGACGGATGGAGACTTCAGCGTACAAAAGGTGACGAGCGACTGAGCGAGAGGCCGTCCAGTGCACTGCAACTCTTGGCGCCTCATGTCGTCAGTCATGTAGTACTACTAGTAGGAGAGTACGTACGACGTTAAAAAAAATTGAATGGAGCTCCTCAGAGCACAAACGTACAGTACTACGTGAGCCTATATAGCCTCGTACGTGTACGTGTCGGCACCTCGCACATTTGCCGGACGTACCGGACGGGAGGTGCATGATATGTGTCAGATGTGTTCAAGTAACGAGACACTCCTTTTTCCTCGAGCACGTCGCTGCCGTGGTGGTCAACAGTGCAAATCCCACTACGGCCAAAGTTCGTAAGCTGCAGTAGTTCAGGGCTTCATGCATAAGTTTGTTGTCTTCTAGTGATATGCCACCGTCGACTCAGATTATATAAATCGTTTTGTCTTTTCTATATACAAAGCTTGTACTATATACTTAGATAAACCAAAATGATCTATAAATTAAAACGAAAAGAGTATATATATATATATATATATATATATATATATATATATATATATATATATATATATATATATATATATATTAGACTGACTAATTTATTTTATTTCATTTTTATGCTAAAAAACTATTTTATTTTATCTTCTATTTTCTTTGTAATAAAACTCGTGTTAAAGTTTTTGATGCTATTTGAGAAATGATTCGAACTCCAACAACTTTGTTGAACTGTTCCTACATGTATTATTATCCTATTATTAGACACTGCTTTTGTTAGGTGGATATAGCTTATACAACAACTACATTATAATTTTGGAAATTTTTACAAGTCTAAGCCCTAGCATCGAGCCCTCCACGCGGCCAAGATCCCACCGCGCTAAGCTCACTGCAAAAGACCATGGAGCTAATCTCAACCTTTCTACTATAGAAACGGTTTTTGTCGACGTTAGCGATTCTTTTACTGGCGGCTTATATAAGAATAGGCACCAGTTGAAATAGAATTATGGACACATGGTTATAAAACCATCTGTGTAATCCCATGGCTTGAGCCTATCCTGTTCAATTGCTAGATCTTTCCCTTCTTATACTATTATTTTATAAAAAATGCATATTTAAGCTCAAGAACAAACAACCCATTTCGGGGCTCGGTGAATGATGGTAATTCTCATTACCTTAAGTCGGCCGTTGTTGTAATCAAAATTCTACTTCCTCTTAATGAAATACATGCAAACGCACGGTCTCAAAAAAGAACAAATAACCCCATAGCTAGCCCTACCCTACCAAAAAAAAGTGGCATCAAGATCATTTTGCTTATTTCTCCGTAACTAACTTTAGAGAAACTCCAAAAAAAAACTCTATATATACTTCCTTTTTTATTGGAATAAATATTTTGAGGAAAAAAGCACTCAGACAAATTTTTTAGTTAGATCTCCAAATATTGCTATCTTCTATTACTTGTTTCTCACTAGCCAAATGTGGAGAGCATAGATGGCTCTCCAAAGTGCACATAAGATAGAAAAACTGTTGCAATGTGGGAAGACACCGAGAACGATTCTTATTCAAATGACTCTCCAAATAAGCATTTAGAGAGTGAGTTTAGGGAACATTTTTTGAGGTACTACAAGAATGGTCGACAGTTTTAATATGTGAATATCTAACTAAATAGGGGCTGTCGAGAATCCTGATATAAGAGATATCAATTTAAAATTGTAAAATATAAATAAACATGACATTGATCATTACCATAAAAACATTAATAGCATAATATAAGGAATAATATTACATGAATTTTTCATTCAAAAACTAGAAGAAACATATGAAAACATAGATAATGTAGAGAATTATGTAAAACTTAATTGCACGCTATTTGGTTAAAGATGTCGTTAGTCCGACGGCTTAGTGATCCACATAGAGAAGAAAAATTAGTAGAAAAAGATAAACTTAGTATTCTCAATAAAAACATGAAATGCATGCGTTGATTTTTAAATAAAAAAAATTAGTGCAATGGAGAGGCCTCCATGGTCCATATATGTAAATAAACATATACCTCCGTCCAAAATAAGTGACTTTTTTATTCTTACACTTCTTGTTTTACCATTCGTCATATTCAAATTTTTTTGTAAATAATAAAATAAATAAGTCTATATTAAAGTATCTCTAATGATAGAATAAGTCATAACAAAATGAATAATATTTATATAAAATTTTTGAATAAGACGAAAGATCAAACATGAAATCCTAAAATAAAAAAAACGTCACTTATTTTGGGACGGAGGGAGTAGTAAATAAAATTTATTAACGTTATGAACAATGTATATCATTTTAATAGTGTTATACTGCTATATTATACTAGTACTAGCAAACATGCCCGTGAGTTGCAACGGGAGAAAAAAAAACTATCAAATGTCCAACATGTTCGCTTCATCTTGTTGCACAACTGCTGCGCCCACGACACCTTAATTTGTATATGAAAGGATCAAGATGCCCAAGAGGAGAGGTGAATTGGGCTAATTCTAAATTTTCTTTCAATAATTAAATCCTACGGTTAGCCCAATTAACCCCTTGTGCCTAGAAAAGTGTTTCTATTACTCTAACGTACAAATGACTTGCAATCTATGTTCCAAACTTACTCTAGCATGGCAATTCTATGAATGTAAAGACAAGTATTGAATTGCTCAAAGTAAATGCTCAAAGTAAATAAAGAGAGAGGAATGCAGCGATGTTTTGCCGAGGTATCGGAGAGTCGCCACTCCCCACTAGTCCTCGTTGGAGCACCCGCGCAAGGGTGTAGCTCCCCCTTGATCCTCGTAAGGATCAAGTGCTCTCTACGGGTTGATTCTTCGACACTCCGTCGCGGCGAATCACCCAAAGCCGCTCACAACTTAAGTTGGGTCACCCACAAGCTCCGCCGGATGATCACCAAGCTCCCAATCACCACCAAGCCGTCTAGGTGATGGCGATCACCAAGAGTAACATGCACGAACTCTCACTTGACCACGCGAAGCCTAATGAGAAGATGGATGCACACTTGACTACTCTTGATTCACTAATGAGGCTACTCTCTTGGATTCTCAAATCTCAATAACCTCACTAGGACCTTGCTCTTCTTAGCACTCACAAACGTGTTTCTCAGTTGTTGGAATGAGCAAAAGTGACTCCACACACGAGTGGAGCTTCTATTTATAAGGCAGCCTAAAAAATGAACCGTTATGAGCTTCTGCAGGGTGACCGGACGCTCCGGTCATGTTGACCGGACGCTTCGGTCAGTTCAACCCACATTCCAGTGATAATGTGTTGACCGGACGCTGGCAGGGTCCGGTCACCACTGACCGAACGCGTCCGGTCGCATTAAACCCTTACTGGAACCTTACTATACTCGACCGGACGCTGAACCCCCAGGGTCCGGTCAGTACTGACCAGACGCGTTCGGTCGCAGATTCCCTTCTCTGGAACCTTACTGGAGTCGACCGGACGCTGCCTCTCAACGTCCGATCACTTGACCTCTCCAGCGTCCGGTCGCACCGAACGTAGTCTGTTGATCAAATGAACTGACCGGACCCTGTGGCCAGCGTCCGGTCGCACCGGAGCCAGCGTCCGGTCAGCATTTGACCCTCCATTCACTTTCAACTCTCGATCATATGTGAATGAAGTTTGCTCCAAAGGATCTTAGGCATTCGTAGGAGCTACCTAGAGCTAGTTTTAACAAGTGTGTACCATACCTAACTCACTAGACTCATCTAGGTCAAGCTACCCGTCCATACCCCCCTTAATAGTATGGCCAAAGGAAAAACAAAGTCCTAAACTACTCTAAGTGTCTCTTCAACTCCAATCGACACTTAGAACTAGTCATCCTTAACCTTGTCGTCCATCCTTTGAAAACCGAAACGATTTCCATCGTAGGGGCATGACAACCTTGATTGCCCAATTGATCTCTATTACCATGACCTAACTTAATTGTCTCTGTAAAACACACGTTAGTTATAGTAATCTTGTATTGTCATTAATCTCCGAAACCCAGCTAGGGGCCTAGATGCTTTCAATCTCCCCCTTTTTGGTGATTGATGACAATACCACCTCGAGTATGTAAAAGAGTGAGGTTTTTGACGGGCTTGGTTCATATAAGCTTTTGTCGATCAGAACAAAAGTGTTAGGCAAGCTTATATGACCCAAGCCAACACAATGTACTCAAAGGATATGAAATAAGCATGAGTACAAGTAATAAAGCTCATTTGCATCGGAGTATAAACGCGGAAGCAAAGGCAAATGAGCATAACACAAGTGATATGACATATAAATAATGTAAAGTAGAGAGCACACATGTCATATATCACAATCACGTAGATATCACTATCACATAGATATAATAATATGCATGAAATTAACACACGAATGCATAAAAGTAATAGTGTATCACATAAATAAAACTCCAAATGTATATAATAAGCTAATACTAGATAACTAGCTCCCCCTAAATGTCGCTCCCCTGAGTCTACTTACTCGAACCCTCTCCCCCTTTGGCGTCAAACACCAAAACCTAAGGGTCAGTCGGCAGGGCTGCAGCAGACGAGCCAGGCGCTGAAGTACGTGGAGCAAGATGAAACTGGGCGCCATCATCATCTGACCCTGAGCTCTGTACTGACTGACCCTCTATGGCAGGAAGTGTCGCTGAAGCGGTCTGGGTCTGAGCTGGGGTAGGTGCGGCCTGTGATGCTGCTGGTACGTCTGTCGTAGGATCTAAAGATGCGACAGAAGACGGGAGCCGCTGAGTAGTCATGATAATTGGAGTTGTTGTAGAAGGACCGGCGGCATGCATATGTGGAGGTATAGGCATGCCAGTCAACTCATTGAAGGATGCTCCAAGACTCCTGGAGACTGACGTGTCAGGCACAAATCGCGAGGAAGACTGATCCGGTGAGAAGCCCATATGATATGGTGTGAACTGCGAGGCTACCACTGGTGAGGACAACCACTAGGACACCTGAACTATGGGTGAAGCAAACGAAGCTGGAGGCTGTTCCTGACTCTGAAGCCCACTGGGCTGTACTACTGGAGTCATCGTAGTGGTGACAGGCTGAGCAAGCTGGGGCAAAAGCTGTGGCTATGGGGCCCCAAGAGCTATTACTACATGCTACATAAATCCCATGAGCTGCTGCTGCATAAGTATCTACTGCTGATGCATCTACTGCTGCTGCTGCTGTTGAAGGAGCTGCTGCTGCCGCTAGAACTCGTCCTGACGAGCCTAAAACTATGCGAAGTTGGCAGCGGTCTCCTGAACCTATCATGCCTGATCCTGCTGTATTCGCTCAAGAATAGCAATCAAGGCGGGGTCTATCTGTGGTGTAGGTGGAGCTGAGCTAGAACTACCGGCCTCTGCATCATGTCTGCATGGAGGCATCTGAGGAATCGGCTGATAGTCATCATCTGAACTGTCACTGGACTCGGTCATCTCCTGCTGTGCCTCAAGCTGCTCCTCCTCAGTAGCGGCTATGCCTCTGATGATCTCGTCCTGCTGAGCTGCTGACTCTAGAACATCTGGACGATGACTGGGTCGAGCGGGTGCCTGTGGTGTGCTGTGCTAAATCCTCTATGCCATGTTATAAGTTGGAAACTCTGTGGTGGCACCTCTGTACTCGGCAACCATCTCTAGGGTCCTAACCTGCACAGACTGGAGCATTAGGAATGTAATCCAATGTGCATATGGAAGCTGTCTGTGATCCTTGAAGCCCTTAGCTATAGTATCCTCCATCTCTGATAGAAGGAGGTCCCAAATGTCTAACACGGTCTGCTGCATCAGGGCGTTGAGGAGCCAGAGCTGTAAGCGAGCTAGACCCTCTCTGTATCCCAACCTAGGAAGTAGTGTCCTCCTGATGATAGCCTCTAGCACACGAGCTATAGGAGTAAGGTCACTGGGGTTCCTCCTCGACCCCTCACCAAAGGGCTCCTTGAAGCAATGGCGCACAAGATCAGTAGGGGGCACCAACCCTCCATGAGGACGCCTGGGAGGCTCCTGTTGTCCATAATATACCTCATGCAATCTGACAGGCTGATCCTGTAGCCTCAGTATCTCCTGGGCCCTGAAACTCATCACCCTGTAATCTCTGTCGTTGAATGCAAAGTGTATGAAGTTATAATGTGGGTCAACGTAGAGTGAAGCATAAAACTGCCGAACCCAGGATGGTACATATACTCCTGTCCGACCAATCAGATCTGTTAGCTCCGGCAAATAGGACAAGTAGGGGCAGATATGCTCTCTGGCTGCTACCACAATAGACTATATACTGTAGACTCTCTGAGATTTGAACACTGCCCCGCTGTTGAGATAAGCATTATAGAAATCCTCCTACAGTGGCGTGTAGAAACCCTCTGCTGCTCTCTCATCCCTCCTCGGAGGGAACCACATGTCAAACTCAACAAACCTCAGCTGGCGAACCTGTCTGGCTATGGCGGCCCTCAAGTCAAGATGTACCACTGGAGGCGAACCCTGTGGTCTAGGTGGTGGGCGTGAACCCCAGCGCTGTGTAGCTAGCCTCAGTGGAACTATAGCATTAGTACGACCAGAGTGGCATAGCTAGGGTGCCGGCTCAGTCTCCTCAGCCTGCTGGCCCTCCTGAGTCTCCTGAGCAGGCTGAGACTCTACTGGTGGGGGCTACTGCTGTGGCTCCTGCTAAGACTCCCCCTGACGCTGAGGCTCCTTAATAGCCAGACGACATCCTGCCATCATGATAGTCCCAGGTGGACTACCATGAAGTCGCTCAATCTCCCTAAGTCTGCCCTACGTGTCTGGTGCCAGATGATCTGCTATGACAACTCCACTACGGGCACCTCCTCTCTCGGCATGCTCTGTGGCCTCAACGACTGCAACTGCTCTCACTATCTCTGCGTCGGGGTACTTGCGCTTCTTGGATGTCACCTGCTTCGTTGCATTGCCTTTCAGTCCTACAGGCTGGCGAGGCGGAGGCCTCCGATCGTCATCTCCTGGACCACCCCCAACATTCTTCGTGCGAGCCATCTAATCTGACAAGAAGATGAACTACCGCTGACAAAGATCAACTGTCAAACTAACACTCCCGAGGCTTGGCCTCGATCCGTACTCATGAGCTTGGCTCCGAGTTGACTGACAACTACCACAAGAACCTCAACGGCACCGACTCGCTGCACGATGGAATAGATGGATATACAAATAAATACAATATATCTAATAGATGCGAAAACCCTATGAAGCAAGCAATGTAGGTATGAAATTGAGGCGACGGGCTTTCTACCTGATGAATCGGCGATTCGAGAAAAGAAGAGACGTCACGCGGGGAACCTCGGAACCGACTAGGGTTAGGGTCGGCGAAGCACTTCGATGAATTAGCGGCCCTGGATGATTTGAAATCAATGCTTGGAAATTGATCTAGGTCACAGCATTGAAAATTGAAAATAGGAATTGGCCTTACCAACGAGGAGGCAAGGGCTAAGGCACAGGAATAGCGGGCTTGAATGGCACTCGGTGCCTGGGATTAGACGGTGCCGCACGGCTGTAGTGACGAGTGCTCGGCGCAACGCTGGAGGAGGCGTGGCTACGGTGGCGCGAGGTGCTCGGTGGCGTGGAAGGACTGTGGCGGCGGTGGTTCAACGTGGGACAGCGGCGGTGAGGTTGCGGGGGTTGCTACGACGAGCTAGCGGTGGCTCGGGCTAGGGCTAGGCGGCGGAATATGGGGTCAGGTCAAAAGCTCGCGACGACTCGGTTAAATGAGGACCCCCAACGCGACAGAATAGGAAACGGAAGAAGAGTCCTGAAGCTGTGCGAGATCCACTAACCGGACGCTCCGGTGGTAGCGACCGGACGCTACCACCCAGCGTCCGGTCGATTCCAGAGAGGTCCAAATCCTCTAGAATCGCGACCGGACACATCCGGTGGTCCATGACCGGACGTAGGCAGGGTCCGGTCAGCTCAGCCTGTTTCTCCTTCAAACGACCAGACGCTGGATCCCTTCCTGACCGAATGCACAAGCGCAGCGTCCAGTCACTTCTTCAGCTTCTGTTCACCTCCTGTGAACTGATCAGACGTTGGACAGTAGCATCCGGTGCAGCGTCCGGTGGTCCTTTTCCAGCAAATCTTCAAAGTTCCTTCATGCTGCCTGTTCCCAATCAAGTCCCAACTTGAATAAGATCCAAATAAATACCAATTGGGACTGATGTGAGTGACCTCTCTCAAACCCTCATATTTTTCAAAATATTTTGCCTTAGGCTATAATTCTTTTTAAGAAAATAGGCAATAAGAGGGCAAATGGAACAAAACGACAAAAACAACATCTATGCATATGCAATACTTGTAAGTAAATCAAGTTGCTTGTCAAGTTTGATCCAAGGTTAAGCTTCTTCACACGCTTTTTGGTGGTTATCTTAACCATGTTAGACAAGCCCCATATGCATTGCAAAAAATTAAACATGTTGTATATTACAATGAATGCAAGGGACAACACAAGCTCAATTTTTAGTGAAGTTACTAAAATCAAGTACATTGAGCTCATTCCGCAATCTACAAAATGTAGCCTCATCTAGCGGTTTAGTGAAGATATCCGCTAATTGATCTTCGGTTCTTACACCTTCTAGTGATATATCATTTTTAGCAACATGATCTCTTAGAAAGTGATGGCGGATATCTATGTGCTTGGTGCCAGAGTGTTGAACCGGATTATTTGCAAGTTTTACCGCACTTTCATTGTCGCACAAAAGAGGTACCTTTTCTAGAACTACACCATAGTCTAGCAAAGTTTGTTTCATGTATAAAATTTGCGCACAACAAGCACCTGCGGCAATGTATTCCGCTTCGGCGGTGGATAAAGCCACACTATTTTGTTTCTTGGAGGACCAAGACACAAGTGATCTACCAAGCAAATGGCACCCTCCAGATGTGCTCTTTCTATAAACTTTGCAACCGGCATAATCCGAATCGGAATAGCCAACCGATTCAAATATAGCTCCTTTGGGATACCAAAAACCAATGCTTGGTGTGTACTTAAGATACCTAAGGATTCTTTTTACGGCAATTAAATGTGTTTCCTTAGGATTAGCTTGAAATCTAGCACACATACACACACTAAATATGATGTCGGGCTTAGATGCGGTTAAATATAACAAGCTACCAATCATAGAATGGTAGAGTTTGATCAACCGGGTTACCTCCCTCATCTAGGTCGAGATGTCCATTGGTAGGCATTGATGTCTTGATTGGCTTACATTCATCCATCTTGAATCTCTTGAGAAGATCTTTTATGTATTTCTCTTGAGAGATGAAGATACCTTCTTTTATTTGCTTGACTTGAAAATCAAGAAAGAATGTAAGCTCACCAATCATGGATATCTCGAACTCCTTCGACATCAAATCACCAAATTCTTTGCATGAGTCTTTATTTGATGATCCAATGATGATATCATCAACATATACTTGACAAATGAAGATATGCCCATCAAGCTTCTTGGTGAATAGTGTGGTGTCGACCTTCTCAATGGTGAAGCCCTTCTCAATGAGGAAGTCCCGAAGGCGCTCATACCAAGCTCTTGGGGCTTGCTTAAGCCTATATAGTGCCTTGGACAACCTATAAACATGATTAGGATATCTAGGGTCTTCAAACCCGGGAGGTTGATCAACATAGACTAGTTCATTAATAAAGCCATTTAAAAATGCATTTTTCACATTCATTTGATATAGTTTCATTTCATGATGTGATGCATATGCAAGTAGGATACGGATGGCTTCTAATCTTGCAACTGGTGCAAAGGTCTCTCCAAAATCCAAACCTTCAACTTGAGAGAACCCCTTTGCAACTAGTCTTGCCTTGTTCCTCACAACAACACCTTGATCATCTTGCTTGTTATGGAACACCCACTTTGTTCCAATGACTCTTGCACCTTTTGGTCGCTCTTCAAGAATCCAAACTTCATTGCGAGCGAAGTTGTTCAACTCTTCATGCATGGCATTGATCCAATCCGGATCTTTGAGAGCTTCTTCTACCTTGGTAGGCTCATAGCAAGAGACAAAAGAATGATAAGCAATAAATGAAGCAAGTTTTTGAGATCGAGTCATTACACCCTTTGATGGACTCCCTATGATGAGATCTTGTGGATGATCTTGTAGGAGATGTGTATTTCTTCTATTGACCACTTGAGAAGGAGGTTATGGAGCATCAACATCTTGTGCTTGTATCACCATTTGCTCATGGAAGATATGAGTATCTTCATTTTCTACTCTCCCATCTTTCTCACCATCTTGTGGCACACTTGATGAAGAAGGTTGATCAATGACTTGTACATCATCTTTATCATCTTTTGGCTTGATGTCTCCAACCAGAATGTTCTTCATAGCCTCCCTTAATGGTTCATCACCTATATCATCAAGATTCTCATGTGCTCCTTGGGAGCCGTTAGATTCATCAAATTTCACATCATATGTTTCTTCAACCAAGCCGGAGGCATGATTAAATACTCTATATGCTTTGGACTTTGATGAGTAACCAACAAGAAAACCAATATCACAACGTCTTTAGAACTTCCCTAGGTGTTGCCGCTTCTTATAGATGTAGCATTTGCAACCAAACACCCTAAAGAAGGAGACGTCCGGCTTCTTCCCATTGAGCAACTCATAAGGTGTCTTGCCAAGGAACTTTTAAAGGAATAGGCGGTTTGATGCATAGCAAGCGGTGTTGATTGCTTCCGTCCATAGAGCTTTAGGGGTGTTGTACTCATCTAGCATTGTCCTTGCAAGAGTGATCAAAGTCTGGTTCTTCCTCTCAACTACACCATTTTGTTGAGGAGTATAAGTTGTAGAGACTTCATGCTTGATCCCAACTTCATCACAATAAGCTTCAATGTTTGTGTTGTCAAATTCTTTTCCATTGTCACTTCTTATCTTCTTGAGCTTCACTTCAAATTCATTTTGAGCTCTCTTAGCAAACTTCTTGAAGCAAGATGCAACTTCAAATTTGTCATGAAGAAAGAATACCCATGTATACCTTGAATAGTCATCAACAATCACAAGACAATAGAGATTCCCTCCCAAACTCTTATATGTTGTTGGTCCAAATAAATCCATGTGTAGGAGTTCTAGCACTCTTGTGGTTGACATGAAAGCTTTGGTTGAATGAGTATTTGCAACTTGCTTGCCGGCTTGACATACACTACAAAACTTGTCCTTTTCAAACTTCACATCCTTCAACCCTCTCACCAAATCATTCTTCATAAGCTTCTTGAGTGAACTCATACCAACATGAGCAAGTCTTCTATGCCATAGCCACCCAAGTGTTATTTTGGTGAATAGGCAAGTCTTCAAATTTGCATCTTCAGAGGTGAAGTCCACTAGATATTAGTTGTTGTATCTAAATCCATTGAATATCACTTGATTATCATCTACCTTGGATACAACAACCTCCTTCTCGGTGAACAAGCATTGGAAGCCAAGATCATACAATTGTCCAATGGATAGCAAGTTGAAGCTCAATGAAGCAACATATAGCACATTGGAGATGGAATGATCATTTGATATTGCCACTTTGCCCAATCCTTTAACCTTGCCCTTTTAGTTATCTCCAAATGTTATTTTCTCTTGTCCATCTACCTCTTCATCTAGTGAGGTGAACATATAAGGATCACCGGTCATATGTTGAGTGCAACCACTATCAATAACCCAATGACTTCCACCGGTCTTGTAGTTCACCTTGCGTTCACCCTTGGCCATAAGGCATAGGTGTGTAGAGGATGATAGCGATGGTGGTGGTGAAGATGGAAGATCAATAGCAATGGCGGCCACCTTCTCATTGTCACTATCATCATCGGATGATCCACTAGATGAATCAATGTCCGTGAGCCAATCACCAACGATGTAGGCCTTGCAACTCTTCTTCTTCTTGTAGAAGTCCTTCTTTTTGCCATCTCTTTTCTTGTATGGCTTGTTCTTTTTCTTCTCATCTTCATCTTCATTGCTTGAGTCATCTTTCTTGCCCTTGTTCTTGTTCTTAAACTTGTATTTCTTGGTCTTAGTGCATTGATGAGCTAGATGGCTAAGTTCACCACAATTGTAGCAATCCATCTCGGAGATTGGCTTTCTTCTTGAGCTAGTGAAGAACTTCTTCTTCTTGCCATCAAACTTGATGCCACTCTTGCTTAGCTTCTTTAGCATCTTGGTGGCTTTCTTCACCATGAGAGCAAGATTTTCATCTTCATCTTCTTCATCACTTGAGCTCTCATACTCAAGTCTTGCTTTGCCCTTATCTTGGCTAGCTTTGAATGCTATGTCCTTCTCTTTCTTCTTGGTAGAGGATGAGCCATCTTGTGGCATGATGTGCATGTACATCTCATGAGCATTGATCTTTCCCAAGATTTATGTCGATGTAGCGGCGGAAAGATCACCTTGATGTAGCACGGTCACAATATGCCCATATTTGTCAATGGGGAGGACACTCAAGATCTTTTTCACAATGTCGAATGGTGACATTTGAGTAAGTCCAAGCCCATTGACTTCCTCTACAAGAATATTTAAACGTGAATACATTTCATTAGCACATTCTTTGGGAAGCATCTCAAAAGAATTTAGCTTTTTTATTACAAGATGATAGCGTTCCTCACGTTCACTCTTGGTTCCCTCATGGAGCGCACAAACGTCCGACCATAGTGCATGGGTATCTTTGTGGTTCCTTACGCGGTTGAACACATCTTTGCAAAGGCCTCTAAAGATGGTGTTTCGAGCCTTTGCATTCCATTTTTCATAATTAACCTCATCGCCTTGTAAATTAGTTGCATCCTGAGGTTTTGGGAAGCCTTGTGAGGCGGCTCTAAGAATATCAACGTCTAGAGCTTCCAAGTACGCCTCCATGCGGATTTTCCAATATGGAAAGTCATCTCCCTCAAAGATAGGAGGAGGTCCATCCCCATGAGACATCTTGCTCTAAGCGATTAAGCTTAAAAACATGAGCACGAGGCTCTGATACCAATTGAAAGGATCAAGATGCCCAAGAGGGGGGTGAATTGGGCTAATTCTAAATTTTCTTTCAATAATTAAATCCTACGGTTAGCCCAAATAACCCCTTGTGCCTAGAAAAGTGTTTCTATTACTCTAACGCACAAAGGACTTGCAACCTATGTTCCAAACTTACTCTAGCATGGCAATTCTATGAATGTAAAGACAAGTATTGAATTGCTCAAAGTAAATGCTCAGAGTAAATAAAGAGGAACGCGGCGATGTTTTGCTGAGGTATCGGAGAGTCGCCACTCCCCACTAGTCCTTGTTGGAGTACCTGCGCAAGGGTGTAGCTCCCCCTTGATCCTCGCAAGGATCAAGTGCTCTCTACGAGTTGATTCTTCGATACTCTGTCATGGCAAATCATCCAAAGCCGCTCACAACTTGAGTTGGGTCACCCACAAGCTCCACCGGGTGATCACCAAGCTCCCAATCACCACCAAGCCATCTAGGTGATGGCGATCACCAAGAGTAACAAGCACGAACTCTCACTTGACCACGCGAAGCCTAATGAGAAGATGGATGCACACTTGACTACTCTTGATTCACTAATGAGGCTACTCTCTTGGATTCTCAAATCTTAATCACCTCACTAGGACCTTGCTCTTCTTAGCACTAACAAACGTGTTTCTCAGCTGTTGGAATGAGCAAAAGTGACTCCACACACGAGTGGAGTTTCTATTTATAAGGCAGCCTGAAAAATAAACCGTTATGAGCTTCTGCGGGGTGATCGGATGCTCCGGTCATGTTGACCAGACGCTCCGGTCAGTTCAATCCGTATTCTAGTGATAATGTGTTGACCGGACGCTGGCAGGGTCCGGTCACCACTGACCGGACGCGTCCGGTCGCATTAAACCCTTACTGGAACCTTACTGTACTCGACCGAACGCTGAACCCCCAGGGTCCGGTCAGTACTGACCGGACGCGTTCGGTCGCAGATTCCCTTCTCTGGAACCTTGCTGGAGTCGACCGGATGTTGCCTCTCAGCATCCGGTCACTTGACCTCTCCAGCGTCCGGTCGCACCGAACGTAGTCTGTTGATCAAATGAACTGACCGGACCCTGTGGCCAGCGTCCGGTCAGCATTTGACCCTCCATTCACTTCCAACTCTCGATCATATGTGAATGAAGTTTGCTCCAAAGGATCTTAGGCATTCGTAGGAGCTACCTAGAGCTAGTTTTAACAAGTGTGCACCACACCTAACTCACTAGACTCACCTAGGTCAAGCTACCCGTCCATACCCCCCTTAATAGTATGGCCAAAGGAAAAACAAAGTCCTAAACTACTCTAAGTGTCTCTCCAACTCCAATCGACACTTAGAACTAGTCATCCTTAACCTTGTCGTCCATCCTTTGAAAACTGAAACGATTTCCATCGTAGGGGCATGACAACCTTGATTGCCCAATTGATCTCCATTACCATGACCTAACTTAATTATCTCTGCAAAACACACGTTAGTCATAGTAATCTTGTATTGTCATTAATCTCCGAAACCCAACTAGGAGCCTAGATGCTTTCAGTATAGATGCTACTTTTGATGTTGTGAGTGGTTGATGCAGCAATCATAAATGAACAGGCTTGTTAATGTAAGCAAGGATCACAATGTTACGTATCTATTTTTTTTATCTATTTATAAAATTTAAAAACTATACTTTATTTCATGATAACCATGGCAACTATAATATAGGCTAATATTGGCAATAATATGACAATTTCCAATGAAATATGTATTTAATTAAAATACAATCTTGATAGATTTTTTCTTTTATTATTGTAAGGCGCGAAATATTTACTCGCAAATATATTATAACTTTAGTTTTCATTACTATCCATGTGCTGGTAGAGATCGATATCAAGTTCCGTGACTTGTTTTAAGGATCTATAAGAATATGTAATTTTAATATTTTATTAAAGTCAGCAAGGGGTTAGTTGTCATCATGTCTTAGTTTCCACGTGTCAGCCTTTATCGAAAGTGGCATTGATATATGCAGACAACTTAGATATTTGCATTCTTATGTGCGGATAGCTTGGAGAAATATTTGTTTTGATTAGATTGGATGACAAACTGCTCAAGATTAGTTTACAGTTTAATAATTAGTTAAGCCATCGGCTAATTCATGTCATAATTATAATTTATTTCTATTTAAAACTAACTACTTAGTAATAGAAATATTTGTTTATTAAGTAAGGATCAAAGTTTCAAAGACCCTAATACTGTATTTATTATTTATCTATTTTAGTAGGGAAAAACAGAGTTACTTCATCATAAAATTAGAAATAAAAAATTCAAACACGGAACATGGCAAAAAAATCAGGGGAAATCACCATGGGGCGGGGACGCCACTTTCACCAAACCCTCAGGTACGGAATCAAACAAGCGGTAGAAGATAAAAAAAGAGAAAGCAGCGGAAGTAGAAACTGAGACAGAAACGAAAAAAAAAGGACGCGAATACAACACGAACAGGATGATTAGGTTGGATGAAAATCTAAAAGATTAAGCCTGTTCGTCTCACAGATACATGTCAGTCTAAGTTAGTCCTAAGTTTAACCTTTTTTGTAATTTTGATTACTAATATTTATAAAAATATATTTTACCCAACGGTTGCTTAATTAATAATCACATATTGTCAAAGTATTTTCTATACGAATTTAGTAATGTCAAGCTTCTTTAGAACTTTAGATATGGATAGCCTATATATATTAAGCTAAATTAAAAGGGCTTTGTTGTTTGTGTTGCTTTTCCTACTTATCTTTTTTCCTCTTATAAAAGAAATCGAGGTAAATCTCCTACCGTCTTTTTAGGAAAAGGACTTACATTCCTCGGTAGTCGGCGTCCATCAGACCATCACCCTATACAGCTAGCAAAAGCAACAAAGCTATGTATATATCTATATGCACTACCCTAGATCAGGACATCACTGTCGATTCAAAAACTTCCTTCACTGTTGTATTTTAAATCGACAGTGGCATACCGACAGTGATGAGAGACATCACTGCCGGTTCCCAAGAACCGACACTGATCTACAAGCAATAGTATCGGTTCATGGCTTCACCCGGCAGTGTCTAGTTGAACAACACTGCTGGTTTGTAGAACCAACCGACAGTGATGGTTACTTCCACAGTGTCGGTTCTTGGCTCAAGCCGGCAGTGTTGAGCAAGCCATCACTGTCGGTTCATGGCTCAAGCCGGCTGTGTTGGTCGAGCCATCACTGTCGGCTGGTGGCTCAAACCGACAGTGTTGTCTTCAGCAACACTACCGGTTTGGATTTTAAGCCGACAGTGATGGCTCAACTAACACTACCGGCTTGTGCCATGAACTGGCAGTGCCCTCTTTACCATCACTGTCGGTTTTGTGCTAATCGGCAGTGATCTCTTTTTCGCATTTTACTATTTTATAATTGAGTTTATTTTATTTTTATTTTTTGGTAGAATCGGGTTTCGCTTTATATTCGATACATAGATGACAGGTCCATCAACATTAAACATTACAAATGTTATGGTTACCTCTCGATCCCTTGAAATAAAAAAGAAATTATAATAGTCTAGCGAGCCGCTCTGGCCTGTACTGTGCCTTGTACTTCACGGACTGTGCAATGGAGAATGTTCCGTTTTTTCCAAGCATTCCGATACGATGAAGGCTGCTAGCTCCGATGACAGTGCTTTGACCTCCATTTCTAACAGCCTATTGTGTTCAAATTTCTTACGCTGTCATTAAAAAACGGTTTCAAAAAAGAAATGTTAGAGAAATAAGTATATCGTTTTGTTGAATTAACGAAATGGGGATTATACATACCAAAGCATCTGCCATCTTCGATTTTACGCCGAGGTAGCGAAGCATTGCCAATTGGTGTACCCCCTCGCCATACAGAAATATATTGATCTGGGCTCCCAATTGGCAGTCTCAGGCTCAATGCCAAGGCGTTCCACCTCCTCAAGTTCCCTTTTAAATACATCCATCTTACTGGCGTAGCCATGAGAGCTGAGTTTATGAGGATTCGTCGCATTAAGCGAGTTCTCCTTATTCTTCCTGCTCAGTTCTAAGTACTTCTTGGATTGCCTGTATTGCTTGAATTCCTGCCAGAAGTCCTTCTACTTGGTGTACTCTTCACCATCCTAATTTGGCTCTTTATCCTCGAGGATAAATTTCTTGTATAATTTCCCCTTGAAAGTCTTGAAGCATGTCCCCATGATTTCTTTTGTTTTTTTTCTTGACTTGCTCCTTGTCATAGTCCTATGGGAAAGTGAAATACTATGGGATCCATTTCTCCCATATGTCATCCTCATCACTTTCGGGAACCCTCCACAGCTCATTATCTTTCCAAATCCACTTCCTATACTTAATCGGAATGTAGTCCCTTACACGTGCCCCGATGACAGTCTTATGTTTGGCCGTAACTTTTTTAGGTGCGAGCAGCTCACTGACTTAGTCAAACTCAGTGATGTACCAGTGTGCACTCCTACTAGTAGGAAGCTATGACACACCTTGCTTGGTTCTAGCCTTGCTGCTACCCGAACCATCTGGCTACTCGGTCAGCTCAACCTCCTGCTGGATACACCAAGTAAGCTAATAGACTCTCAATTAATTAGCGTGTGTGGCTACCTAGTCACATGATACCTAAGTTACTTGGTCATTTTGATCCAGCTTGAGAAGAGTGGTAGGGGTCCATGGTAACTCATTCTCATCGTCCTGATTGTTACCACCATCGTTTGTCGGATCATGCTGCTCTCCCGTCCCACCGATATCAGCCGCTTCTTGTTGCCTATCAGTTCTTGGGCGATGGGTTAACGGGCGACGACGAGTCATGGCTATGACATGATCATGGTTAGTTTTGGTTGTGTACAACTACTAGTAGCATTTGTGCATATATATATATATTACCCAACTAATAGAGATTTAATGCAAAGTCTAATAATAAGTCCACAAATAGTTCACGTACAACAAATGCATTGTTTGATTGGCTCTATACAACAAAGTCCACCTACTGTTCTACGAAACAAAGCCTACATCAACTTTCAAATAAGAAAAGCAATGACCATAGCTATAAATAAAAGCATGGCATCTTTTCAAGACTATGGGGCAATTCTTCTAATCTTCATATCTCCAGCGAGTGGCTCCTCTTCAATCTCCACTGCCGGCAGATGGCATTGGTTTGCACTCATTGGACCATAGTAGGTCCTCAAAGCTTCAGCTTCTATGTTGTATTTTTTGTAACAATTACCTGGGTATTGATTGACTTGAGCATAGCAATCTTCCTAGATAAGGTAGATCCTAGGTATCCGACCAACATGCACTATATACCATGCCATGGTTGTCCATACATGTAACCAAATTATATTGATAGTGCTATGTCATTCAAACATGTTGTAGACCAAGCAAACTAAGTTTAGTGTATTGAGCAAAGTTGTAGACTATATTCAAATATTCAAACTTCAATTTCCAACAAAACTAAATCATGAATTTCAACATCTAACTCTTTTCAATGTATGTTTGAGCACTAGTATTTATTCAACCATGCTTCAAATGACCATAGTATTTTAAGCTAATTTGTTCGCCATAGATCAAATAACATCTTAAATATCAATGTATACAAATATGGCCTCCATGCACCCAAATGTAAACACCATGCAAATTTGCATAAAAATCCTGAAAAGATTTGAGAATCTTAATAGCAAACCAATTTACCATGCCTTTCTAACTTGCCATTAACAAATCAAATTATAGTGCACACTTGAGTCATGATTTATTCTCCATACACAAACAACGCCTAACAATATGATACATTCAAACACTAGGTGCACAAGTATAAATAACCATACATAAAATAGGTTGTTTGCAATATCGAGATATTTTTTTAGACATAGGTTGCATACTTACATCTGTATCCTTTTCTAGCACGTGCATTCATTTAGATATGGTCAGTAATTAGGTATATAGTACCTTTCATTGCACTTGCTTCAATCCTAAACAACCATGTTCTACAGCTAGTGCTTACAAATGCAAACTGAAATGACTAAGTTGTCACAAAAGTACCAAAGCCCAATCCCAGTTCCCAGTATCGATTCATGTTACATGGCATGCTACATTCCTTATAAACTGCTACGCTCTGGCAAAAGTGGAAATAATAAAGCTACTTCAAAGTGATTGTTCGATGAGAATAATTTTCAAACATACCAACTAATTCACTCAAAATAGCAATAAACAAATGTAGTCCAACCAAACATGAACTAAGGAAATTTGAAGTGATTCTACACGAATATGTCATCCTCACGGGCATTTTAGCGAACACCTAAGGGGCATCACCGAAGGCACTCACTGTGGGGGCGGTAGCAGCTCTCCACGCGCTCATGAGGGCCTCGGTTCATGGTCGGCTTTGGAAGATGTAGGCGTGGATGAGGGCACAACCGACATGGACGACCAGACAAGGGCGTGGGTGACAGCGGTGGTCTAGTGGTGCTCTGATGGTGTCAAGGAAGACGAGGGTGCCGGTGTGGCATGAACGACATCGGGTGGTGTCGAGGAAGACGCGGGCATCGGGCGTCGCATGGGGGACGGCACGACGGCACTGGTGGCAGCATGGCGGCGTGGAGCAACATGGTGTGGAGGACCCTAGGGCGGGGCATGGCATCGGGTGGCTTCCTTGCTGGGGACCGCCAGGAGCACTATGAAGAACAGCCACCGGTGTGGAGGAAGAGGAGGGCGCGAGCGCAGCGGGTGGCGAGGCGAGTGGAGGCGGTGCTTCGCTGACGTGGAGGAAGAGAGTGGTGCGGACGTTCAAAAGAGGGAGAAATTTTTCACCAACGCGTGCTCTAGTTACACATAGGATGGCACATTGTGGTAGAACCGCCCAAAATAACATGCTTACGGAGGTGCTCATCTTCCACCAGACACTAAGCACCCCGAAAGCAAGCTACAGCGGGCGGTATCCGTCGGGCACACCCCAAGGGAGAACCCAAAAGATCCACATTTTTTCCAAGGATCCAATAATGAGAACGAGTTACAATACTTGTCCATTTCGTATATCAGAGTTTCTTAAAAGTATATTATTACAATACCAAATGTCAGAGTGCGGAATGATAAACAACGAAATTTAAAATAAACATCTAGCGATAAGAATGAGGATCCATTTGAGCCCACCAGAAGAATCCTCCACACAATGGTACTTCTCAAGCATCACCTGCAACAAGGGTAAATAAACCTTGAGTACACAATGTACTCGCAAGACTTATCCGACTAGTGGGAATAATTTTTTGACTCCAAGGAATATGATGAGCTTTATGGTTTGCTGGTTTTCTTTTAGCAGAAAGCGATACTAATAGTGAGTCCTTATTTATGTTATTATTATCAGTCGTATTAAGTTATTATCTATCCAGTCTATATAAGCACAAATTCTACTTTCAAGCAAGAGTTGAGCAATCAGTTCTATTTCACCACCTTTCATCTTTCAGTTCTTACTATGGTGCTAGACACGAAACAAGCCGTACCAGATCGCCCGACGATTCATGAATCAATGCCCCCAGCTAGGTACCCAGAAAACACACACCCCGCTTGCACCCTAGGCACAAGTAGGACTAACCCATCACCCTCCTGTCCTGGGTGTCCTGGTCCCCATCCAAACTTGGACTCCAAGCCTCCACTCCTTAGTCCTAGACTCAGTGCGGTGCAAGGACCTCCACCATCCCCGCCCGCCTCCAATTAGTCGGTCCAAAAAGAGCTAGATCCACGACAAGAGAGCAACGAGTCTTCCCTGCGCCCATACCCAAGTATGTACTTGGGATAATAAATCTATGACTTGCCCATGATGCCTTATGCAATGACCGGTCCTTAATTGACACAGACAAGGAAAAAGTGTAACTGAGCTATGCCCTGTTGGCCGCAGGACACAATCCCTTTGATGTAGACTAGGCCCGATCTTCTGAAAGGTATGATAGTGTCGATTGGTGGAGACTCGACGTTCATGATCTAGGCTTCGAACCAAGACTGATTCGGACCCCTGCAACCATTACACCACTGCTCTGTTGGTTATCAACCACGCGAACACGATTGACCTCGCCGAGAAGGCTTTCCTACAAGCGAATCGAGAACACAAGCAAGAACGAGATAAACACAATCTAAAATTGCAAATAAATATGAGGCTTATGATAATGAGAAAGAGTTCAAGTCTTTATTCAAAAGGACTAATCACCACAGGCGAACAAGATCAAGAACTAGGGCCCTGGTTCACAGCAAGCGGCCTTGGCGGCGATAGTTGCAGCAAAACAACGTCTGTTTCATGAGGAAATCAAGAACTAAACAAAACCCAAACCCTAAGGAGAGCGACAGCTGGTATTTATAGAGTCTTGAGCGTCACCCCCCTAGACGCGCCCCCTAATGGGCCCAAACACGATACACGGTCCAACAGACCAAAAGACGGTGTCGCAGCACCCTGGCAGATTCTGGACGCTGACTTGTTTCGATGATTCCCGTTGATTTCGAAGTTCTTTTGATGTGAAACCAATTGGGTTGGCTTCCTTATCCAATTATATTTCCATCCATATGTGGATCATCGAAAATGGAGTCCAGATGTGTCCTGGGTGACCAGTTTAAGACAGACTTGTCCTGAAGGCCGAGGCAGACTCAAACTTGAGTTGCTTTGGGCCTCCACCTCGGGGACTCGAACCGAATTAGCCTCAGACCTCCTTCTTGACTTGGACGCCCTTGCTGGCCTCCTACCCCTCCATACCATGTGCCAAACATGGTCATATGCATGGGTGTCATGTCCTGATCATCCTCCCCTTCTTGACGAAAAGCCGTCCTCGGCGTCGATTGTGCTTGAAACTGATCCTGCACAACATAAAGGAGAACGGGGTTGCGAAAACAAAGGGGACCGAAATAATTGTGAGAAGGAACGTGACCTTGTTTCCAAGTTTGTAGCATGTCATCTCGCATAAAAATTTTAGCAAGCATGTAGACTCCATGATCCGAATGCACACGATGTATGTCAACACTATCCTACAAAAGATTAGAAATAACCAAAGACAATGCAGGAATAGATGATCTAGCAAACATATGTAGCAACCAACAATGCTCCCCTTCTTGGAAGTGAACTTGTTTCTTTGAGGAACATGAGAAAATGTTTGTATTATTATGGTTGCCCTCTAAACGATCATAATCTTGTACAACAAAAGGAGAATTCATATTACTATGAATGTATACTCGATGTATCATATATTGTCCCTTGTTGTTATATTTGACAATAACATGATATGTATGTTTAGAAAACCAAGGCAAATTAACATATTTAAATAGGCTCTCCTCCAAACAATCTAGGTTACACAAAACATCAAATTCCATGTAACCCAAATTATATAAAGAAGACAACAGTTTGAACTCATCAGTTTTAGTAGCAATATGAATAACATGTTTATTTTCAGCGCAAGTGGTTGGTTCCAAAACATGTAAAACTGAAGCATCATCAACCAATTCATCTTTATCACAAGGAACATCAAGCAAATTATCATGGGACAAAGATAAATCAAGAGAGGGTTCCACTAACAATTGCTCTATGATAGCATGGTTTGTGAAAGAATTTAGTACATTAAAACTATTCTCACCTTCCGTGAGTGTAGCACCATGGGCATTACCTGTGTTTTCAGTAGGAGTAATAGGTGCATTGTGAAGTGATGGTTCTAAATTTGCATATGAGGTTGTGAGCTCCTCATTTTCTGTCACATCATCCTCGCTCTTTTGTACATTGTCCTGCAAAAGGTTAGGCATAGCAGGAGGAATAAAAAGAGATTGATCTAGTTGATGCACCTCATCATTTGAATTAATTACAAGAGATGGATTAACAAAATTTTCTCTCATAAGATCTTTCATATCATTCCAAGTTTGAGGTTTATCAGAAGGATCTAAAGACTCCCACCAAGATAAACAGAATGTCATAAAACACTAGATGCATTTTTTACCTTCCTCCTTGGACACATAAAGCGAGTAGCAAATATGTTATCTATGGCAATTTCCCACTCCATGTACTCATCAGCACCTATACCATCATAAGTCGGTGGATATGAACAACCTGTCATTGTTAGAATCAAACAAGAAAACACACAAGTATGTATTTTCCTATGAACTACTATAGGATGTGGTCAAGGAGTAAAGTCACACACTCTCAAGCGTCTTACCACGGTCTTACAAGTGTTCTTACCAAAGCAACAGACGGTGCAATCGGTCGGTGACTGTGATACCGTTGTAGCTTGAGTGTAACAGTTGCAAGGCGAACCTGTACTTGGTTAGAAGAAAGTGGAGCTTGGACAGGCACAATATAGTAGCAAGGAATAGCAAAATTCGCAACTGAATGGCAAAGCTGAATAAGTATCCCAAGTACTTGTCTTAGTTGCTGGCCTACTCATGTTCTAAGTACCAGATGTATCAAGTGATGTGAACAGCAAGAATATGATTAGGAATAAGTTAGAAATCAGCACACGCAAACACAACTCAAATGGCACTCTCTATGTGCTCCTCTAGATATTGTTCCACTTTTGCCCCTCTCTTTTTCTCTATTTTTTGGGTTTTTCTTTTTATTTTTTTATATTTTTTATTCACTTAGGAGCACAAAAGAAGTAACCACAGAAAATATGAGCTTAAACAAGTGAAAGACGTGGCCTATGAAATTTTCAGAAGACATGCTCAAAATTGACGAAGACCTTGTGACCACGAAAAGAGGATCTTGTGACCACTTTTTGATCAAAATAAAAATCTCCGACCCCAACACGGTAGGGGATGGACGGATCCAAAAAAAAATTCTGATCGATTTTGATATATGGAACGTCGAAATCCGAGTCCGTATGCAAAAATTAGACTAGTTTGAAAAACGGACTCCGAATTAGAGGACAAAACAGGAACAATGCGCGCAAAATTGATCACGACAGCAAGGATTTGATGGAAATAGTGAAGACAAGTGTAACAAATAAGATGGCGTGGACTAGGGTTTGATGAATACAAAGGAAACTCAACAAGACTTGGAGATGTTCATGGATTATGATGAAAACAAAGGGAAAACACAAACTGGCCTAAAAAACGATCTAAAACCAGCAACAAGAACTTGACCTAGGGCACAAACTCAACAACGCGAAACAAAGACGAAATTGCACGGCACAATGAGGCTATAGGACAGGAAATATGTGACGATGTATATATTTTGTTTGGCTTTTTGTGGACTATAGGTAATGCAAAAACAGTAACAATCTAAAGGGGAAAACAAAGTTATACCTAACGGGCAATAAGGTCTCTAATACCACTTGATGTAGACTAGGCCTGATCTTCCAAAAGGTATGACAGCGTCGATTGGTGGAGACTCGACGTTCACAATCTAGGCTTTGAACCAAGACTGATTCAGACCCCCGCAACCATTACACCACTACTCCGTTGGTTATCAACCACGCGAACGCGATTGACCTCACCGAGAAGACTTTCCTGCAAGCGAATCGAGAACACAAGCAAGAACGAGATAAACGCATTCTGAAATTGCAAATAAATATGAGGCTTATGATAATGAGAAAGAGTTCAAGTCTTTATTTGAAAGGACTAATCGCCACAGGCGAACAAGATCAAGAACTGGGGCCCTGGTTCACAGCAAGCGGCCTTGGCGGCGACAGTTGCAGCAAAACAACGTCTGTTTTACGAGGAAATCAAGAACTAAACAAAACCCAAACCCTAAGGAGAGCAACGGCTAGTATTTATAGAGTCTTGAGCGTCACCCCCCTGGACGTGCCCCCTAATGGGCCCAAACACGAAACACAGTCCAACGGACCAAAAGACGGTGTCGTAGCACCCTGGCAGATTCTAGATGCTGACTTGTTTTGATGATTCCTATTGATTCCGAAGGTCTTTTGATGTGAAACCAATTGGGTTGGCTTCCTTATCCAATTAGCTTTCCATCCATATGTGGATCATCGAAAATGGAGTCTGGATACGTCCTGGGTGACCAGTTTAAGGCAGACTGGTCCTGAAGGCCGAGGCAGACTCGAACTTGAGTTGCTTTGGGCCTCCACCTCGGGGACTCGAACCGAATTAGCCTCGGACCTCCTTCTTAACTTGGACACCCTTGCTGGCCTCCTACCCCTCCATACCATGTGCCAAACATGGTCATATGCATGGGTGTCATGTGCTCATTACCCTTACACCCACTAGTACCCAAACCATATCCCTACCCGGTCGCCATTTTTCCTTTCCATCATTTATCATGAGTGATCATAATTATCACCTATTTGCGAGTAACGGTAGGTTACTCACGCTACTGAATTCCTGAGCATAGTACTACTCGACCTATACTAGTAGGACTCATGGGTAGATATATTTATGCATGTAGTTTCCATAAAATGATTGTAACTTAAATGCACATCACATATATATATTCAGTGATCATTAAAATAGGGTTTATGCACCGGGGCTTGCCTTAGGCAGACGACGGGTTAGTAAGGTCAGCACCAAATGGCTCCAGGGCTCCCTCCTACATGAGGATCTCCTCCTCGTACTCCTCAATGACTTCGTCGTACTCCTATTCGTCGATGGGCATGAATTCTACTAGCTCGTGATCTACATGCATGAAATGATGATGCAATACTTAGTAATCTAGCAACAACAGCTCTTAAAATAAAGTACCTCTCTGTCTAACTACTATGCTAGTGCTACCGACCATGGTATTAAGTTATCTATTGCTACCAATAACAAATATGAAGTATGGCATTCATTATTATAGCAACTATAGATATCCTTACTCCTAATGTTGATTTATGCTATATACGATAAAGCAAGGATAATAGCTACTTTACTTATCAACCTACTCTAGGGCTACAAAATTTACAGCAAGTACATAATAATCTAGTGAGCCTACTGTAAAATTTTCATAGCCATATCTATCACCAATCTACCATAAAAATTCCTATAATTATTAATCCACATAATATTAAGCTCTCTAGTTTGAATTTATGAACCTACCATCGTCCTAGCTAACTATAATCTAACTATACTAACAAGTAGATGGTATTTTTGTGAACCTAACAAAATCAGTCTCCCTATTTTTGGGCAACTACACAATTTACTACAATTTATCAAAGTTTAGCTAGAAGTTATATTGAATAATGTTTGTAATTCACTGGATAATGGAAACATGAATTTCTACCACGTGGCTCGCGAGCGATGGCTCGGCCCACCCCGGCGTCCCACCTGCGCGTAGATGTAGCGACCGGCGTGGCCCACCTTAGCGGCGCACGACACGGCCCATCTCAGACGGCCCACAGTGGAGCCACGCACAGCTGGCTCATTAACGAAAAAGCCCCTGTTCTCTACCTTATTCACACAACCCACTAGAATACTATTTCACTGAGTCACAGAGTTTGCATCTAGGACCCTACTTCTATTTGAATTTGTGTTTTACGAAGCCCCTAGCTGGACTAACTGGGTCGTGGCGAGCACCGACCTCTCCGGCACACACCAACACCCCCATGAGCATCTACGTACCATGCGCGACCGTTTGAGGTAACAAATGCATAGAACAGCGCACCACGCAGGCGTGGCCATGTGCCGCGGCGGGGTCTAGCCACGGCAGCCCGACGCTGGTGAAACCACCTACCCGAACACCCCTACTGCTACTCAGTGACCATCAGCAGTCTAAAAGTAACCACCTTGAAGCCCTAATTGAATAGCTACTACACCCAACCGAGCTGGCCACAGGAGCGGCATCAAAGCCAGTTCATCGGTGGCCGCCCCCACGCTCCGGTGAGCCTCAGCCCTAATTGAGTCAACCAGCTACTCTAGAAGCAAGATGACCTCACCAGCGATGCGATAGACGGGCTAGGCAAAGTTGCGAGGAACGGAAATGGCCTGGCCATGCGCGCGAGGTGGTTCTGGTTCACATAGGCTGCGGAGAAGACGTTCCCGGCGACCTACTGCATCGTCGGTGGGGCCACTACACGGGCGAGGCAAATAAGTCAAGGAGAGGCAACAGCCATGCTCGATTGAAACAAAAGAGCAAGGAGTAGCACCCCGGGCTGAGAACTTGTCTCGCCAGCCATGGCGGACCGCCGAGGGGACAACTCTCCCCATTACCTCACTAAAGGGAGGAAGCCCATCGAATTGACTCCAATTGGAAGCTAACTACTCTAGCTATTTGGGCGCACGGTGAATTGGAAAGGGATGGATGGTACACTGCCAATTTGAGGGTGACGGCGTTCGGCTTAGAGGTCACAATGGCGATGGTGAAAGCTTAAATCAGCGCCCGGCAACGTACTACCGCCCCGGGCAAGTTAGGCCCAATGTTGTACTCCCACTCGTCCTCCGAACATGGGCAAATGCGAGAGGGGACAAGCTCCTGGAGTTAGGCCTTGGCATGGCACGGCTGGCTGGTGACTTTCCAGATGAGGCGACGGAAGGGCATGGCATGTACATGCGTGCAATCATGAAGACGAGGGCCAGTGGGGCCAACCCATGCGTGCGCAGTCTCAATGTCAACGAGAGCAGTGGCTGTGCAGGCGATGCACATGAGTGTTCTCGGGCGAGTGGCGACACCGGTTCAGACAAGCCAAACACACCGGCAGACCCGACGGTGAGCAGTGGCGTAGGCAGACGTGATGGAAGGGCAGGGCATCTCGGGCCACCAGACCCTAGTGCTTGCGCGTGTGCGTGAGTCGCAAGCCAGGTGCGCAACAGCGGTATTGACTAGGCGGTAGTGACAGTCGAACGGCCAGTGCGCTACGATGGTGTGCGGCAGTGGCAATAGGGCACGTGCGGCGTGCGCGAGCCACGCTAGAGCGTGGTGGCAGGAGGTCATGGCCAGCAGCGTAGGGAGCCACGCGCGCGGACGTGGCTACACAGGCGTGACGGTGGTGACGCGATCGGTGCGGCAGCGCTCGCTGGGTTGCCAGCAATGGTGCCAGGCCGAGCAGGGGCGGTGACCGCAGCCAGCGTCGGCTTCATTCAAAAATATGTGACTTGCACGCTTTTTAAAGTTGTTGAAAAATCCTACCCGATGGTCTAAACGCCAAACCAATTCTTCTATACTCAAGAGGGTACGTAGAGCTATCGACCTAAGCCACGACATCTCGCCACTTCTTAAGCTGATCGCTCTACAAAAATTGTCGAACATGGCTTCATCGACCCATTTATAGACTTACGTGGAATGGCTAAACCTCAAACGGTTTCGCGTCGAATTCCAATTCGACCTACTTGATATACTAGCTAGCGAACCTCGTCCTCGACCGCACATATTTCATCGTCGCCTATGAAGTTTGGGCTACCCACTTTACTATGTTTCGCCGATGCGTT